>NW_012133811.1:0-75847 GCF_000403515.1 Pseudozyma hubeiensis SY62 | reverse complement strand
GGGGGGGGGGAGGGGGAGATTTCTTGTGTCACCGGTTGCATGCATTTCTGGGTAAAGGTTTGGTTTTGTTCATCGCATCATGTTGTTTCTTCCCGGTTTTGATGGCGTTCTTGCCATGGTCATTGTTTTGTTATCCTCAGTTGCTGCTTCTGGTCGTCGTTAGGGGTTTCAAAGTGTCCTTCTGCAACTCGCTTCGTTCACTTCGACTCTTCTGACTGGCCTTTTTGCAGGTGGCGTCTAGCCACGGTACATTGTTTCGTTTGCTCTGTTATCGTTTCCCGCATCTGTTTGTCGTTTGGAAGTCCATCTCTGTCTTTTTTTTTGCAATTCGCTTCGTTCACATCTGCTCTTCTGGCTGAATCTGCTATCTGCTGTTGTTTTCTGCGCGATCTGATGGCGTTCTCTTCATAGTCACTGTTGTGTTATGCTTTGTTATCGTCTGTTGTTGTGTCTGTTCGTCGTTCAAGGTTTTCACTCGTCTTTTTGCAAATCGCTTCGTCTGTCTGGCTTGTTGCGTGCATGCAGCGTTGTATATCTTTTGCCATATTCGGTGACATGTCTATGCTTACAAATCCTTCAAGTTCCTGCTTGCCCATTCGAAAGCGACAAATGTAGCGGCGTTGGCGAACGGGCTTCTGACCAAGGTCGGTAGTAGACCTCGGAAGAATCCCTTGACACCGTCTTGCCTAAAGGTTTGACGGATGCAATCCAGCGCACCCTTGTACCTTCTCTGTGAGGGATCGAGTGCGTCGGTTTGGAGCTTGCTCTTGATGATGTCCGCCGGGTAGGCTGTGAGCCAGAGGGCGTAACCTGCCATTGCGCCGGAGAACATGGCGTACGTCGCTGGCAGTTCGTTCCTCGAGATGTTGGACGAAGACAGTTTGTGCGAGACGAGGGCTTCGTATGTGAGAAAGTACATTCCCATGCCGTGAAACTCGCGCGCAAAGGTAGGCAGTTGTCCGCGGAAGATCGAGAGTGGTCCAGCAGTAGTGGTGATCGAACGGACGACGTCGATCGGACCTCGGTAAAGCGGTGGTGAGGGTTGGGTCTGGAGTCGGATACGGATGTGCTCGACGGGCCCGGCAACGACGCTATTCGCCAAACCTGCGATCCCTC
Source organism: Pseudozyma hubeiensis SY62 (assembly GCF_000403515.1). Lineage (NCBI taxonomy): Eukaryota > Fungi > Basidiomycota > Ustilaginomycetes > Ustilaginales > Ustilaginaceae > Pseudozyma > Pseudozyma hubeiensis. The sequence continues at coordinate 74,731 of NW_012133811.1, read as the reverse complement.
CTGCGAGGTAGAATTGCCCGTAGCTCAGGTCGGCGGATCGATTCGAGCGCACGTTGGACGAGGAGAACTGTCGTTTGAGCGCTTCGACTACGCCGAACTGGATGGAAACGCAGGCACCGACACCGAGGAGTGGAGTGAGCGTGCCCTTGTAGAAGGCGAGCGGTCCTTCGTTGCGGACGATGCGGGTGGCGCAGTCGAGCATACCGGTGTAGGTGCCCGGGGGTGAGGTCTGGAGACGCACTTTGAGGATGTCCAGTGGTTGACCGACGAGCACCTGGGCGATACCGCCGATGGTACCGGAAAGCACATCTTGCTGACCTTGCGACAGGAGCGGTACTTTGGGGAGCGAAGAGAGCTCCGCCATGGTCGAAACGAGCGGAATAGAACTTCGAAAAGGAGAGTGAAGGTGGGAGAGGTAGGAGGTGATGAGGAGAGTTGGGTACGAGGTTGATCAGGGTCCAACGCTCAAAAAGATAAGAAAAGCATTATTTCTTCTTCCCGGACGGCAAAATTCCCGCTTTTTTCTTTGTACGAGTTGCTGCAACTCCACATTTCATACTTGCTAGCATCGGTTCTTCTCGTTGACACTACCATCACCATCACAGCATCTCACACAGACCACCATCAGCACCGCCTGCTCAGTCTCCACCCTGCACACCATGACCGTCGTGCTGCCCGGCGACGTTGTGCCCATCGCCTCCGGCTCCTCCATCAAACTCGGTCCTGGTCTGCTCCCCACCCCATCTGCCTCCTCCTCCTCCTCCCTCACCGCCATCCGAACCGGACCGCTCGGCACGATCTCGTCTTCATCCGGCACCACCACCACCTCCTCCTCTGCATACTACATCGAATCCTCCACGCAACGCTACATCCCCTCGCCCTCTGATTCGGTCATCGCCCAGATCACCTCGCGCAACCCCGAATCTTACACCGCCACGCTCTTCTCCGCCCACACCGCCACGCTCCCCGCGCTCAGCTTCGAAGGTGCCACCAAACGTCACAAGCCCAACCTCAAGATCGGCTCGCTCGTCTATGCACGTGTCGTCTCGGCGGACCGATTCACCGAACCTGAGTTGACGTGCGTCAATCCGGTGACCGGGAAAAGCGATGGGTTTGGCGAACTCAAGGTGACAGATGAGCGCGGGGAGAGGGTCGGGTTCGCCGGACTGATCAGGTGCTCGATCGGTTTGTCCAGAAGGTAAGTTTTCAAAGCAAAGAGGGAGAACAAGAGAGATAGAGAAGAACACTGATCCCAATCTGCCGCCGAACAATAGTCTCCTCCGTCCATCACATACACTTCTCAAACAAGTCGCAACGCACTTCCCCTTCGAAGCCGCCGTAGGCGCAAACGGCGCCATCTGGATCAGAGCCAATACCGCCAAACACGTCATTGCCGTCACCAAGGTCGTCGAAGCCGCCGACCTACACGCTACCACGCACGACTCGGCCGAACAAGATGAGCGAGGGGATAGTGAGAGCGTTGTCGATGCGGAGTACGTGGTGAAACACAGAGCTGCGGGTCTGGACGCAAAGGCGATCAGGTCGTTGGTGCAGGAGTATTTGTAATAGCGCAAGAGATTGCATTGAGAGCTGATGATGTTGTGTGATTCTGGCTGGGTGTGGTTTGTGTTGAGACCGCGAGGTGTGAGTCCGATCCTGCGACCTTAGCATTGGCTGCACTGGCCCCGTTTACATCGGCTATCGCGCTCTCAGAAGAACAGCCTCATCATCTCGAAGAACACTGTTAGCAATAACAATAGATGGGGGTCAGCATCCATCCCTTTTTCTCTTCTCCTCTGTTTCCCGAGTAACTTACCTCCACCGCACACGACAAAGACGATCAACCCGAGCGCCAACTTGTTGTTGCTCAACCCGGCTCCTACGACCTTGTTCTGCGCTGCTCTGTCCTGCCTCGCAGGCCTAACGTTGGTCCTTCCCCTCTTCTGCTGCGCCTGTTTCGTTTCGCCGTCTACCTCCTCACCCTCCGCGTTCTTGGGGGTACGGATACGTGGTTTGCCAGCGTTCTCCCGCGCAGTAGCGGCAAACTGGGCGTTCTTCGCTTTGATATCCCGAGACGTAGGCTACAAACCAGAAAAGGTCAGATCAACTTTCCCTCGACAGTGCGCTCTATACCCCCAGTCCTAGACTCACCATCTTGTGTGCAATGTGGTTGTGCAATCGATGTCGTGACGATTGCCAGTAAAAGCAAGAAACAGAGAGCTGTGAAACCTGCACCATCTCCTCGCCCCCCACCCAAAATGCATTTCCCGCAACCCGCATTTTTCACTCGCCCAGTCTCGCCACACCCAAATTCCCCCTCCGGCAGCCACGTCACGCGCCAACTCCATCCCAGTACATCATAACTCTCCTGCTCAACTCAACCCACAGACTCTCTCTCTTTTTCTCTTTTACCATTGTGCATTGTGCATTGTGCTGACTGTGAAACTATTTGCAAGACTTTCCGTAAACCGTTCAATCATCCTCTTCCTCATAATACACTTCATCTGTCGAAGCAGGATACGTCTGTGCACCTTGCCTGCCCGCCTGCCGATGAAACTGCGTGCTCGGGGCACTCACACCATAGCTCCTCCTGCCCTCCGCTCCCGCACCACCGGGACTGATCCCAGCTGCTCCAATTCCCACCACACCCGTTCCGCCACCAAACGGTCGTGTCGAGCTCGATCTGAACCCTACCGGTCCAGCTGCTGCTCCCTCTCCCACTGCTAACGTCGTCGTCGTCGTCGTCACAGGCTGCTGAGCGTTCGAAGCGACTCCACGCCACGGACTGTGCGATCCTCTTCCCCTCGTGCTGGCACCTACCTCCTGTCCGAAGTTGCGCGACATTTCCGCATCTGCTCGCCTTCGTTCCGCTTCCTGTGCACGTGCGCGCTCCCATCGATCCGCAACATGCCACTCGTGCGCCCGGCCTTCCCTATGAGCACCGACAGGCAGCGTCGCTCCCATACCCCCTTCCACTCCTCCAGCCAACGCCGTGACCGCTGCGTTCGTCGGTCGCGCATCTTGCGGCATCATCTCCATCTCGCCAGGCAGCTCGTCTTGAGGGTCGTACCCTTGCTGTCCGTCCACCTTGAACATCAGATCGCCTTCTGCTTCGTAGTCTGGCGTTCGCGTCGGCTCCAACAGCTCGGTCAGAGAGGCGTGTGCCGCAACGGCGGGCGTCACTGTCGTCGACACAGCGCCTTCGACTGGGTCCGACTTGCTGGCCGACCTTTCGTTCGCTACAGTGCCATAGCCTCGCACCTGGTGGCCCGTTGCCGTACCGGACCGCATGCCCGTCTCGCCCGGCAAAGCTCGAGCAAACGTCGACGGGCTCGACACACGCCCTGGCACATTCTCAACACCTGTCTCTGCCCCTCTCGGAGTGCTCCCTCGTCCTTTGCCTAAAGTGGCCGAGATCTGAGCCGGCGTTAGTGGTCTCGAGCCGGGTCTCAGCTGCGTCGCTGGCATAGAAGCACCCGCAGAATCTCTTGCGTCGCTCGAAGCTGCTGCATCTGGTGGCGTCCCGACACTTATCGCCGGCGATGGCTCCTTCGTACCCAAAATACCGACCGACTCGGCCATACGGTTCAGCAGATCATCGAGCTGGCTGCGCGACATCGGATTAGCCGTCCGCAAGCCGCTGCCCGAACGCAATCCACTGCCAGATAATGGCGACAGTCTGTCTTGCCCGACGTTGGACTGCACCGAATCTGTCATGGCATCCGAACCTTGAGTTCGAGGTGCAGCGGCGCCTTCCTCGGGCGTACTGCTGAGTCCAGGAGCAACACGTCTCTCATTTCTCAGACTCGTCAGCTTACCCAAAGACGAGGCACCGAAGGCGGGCCGAGTCTCGAGCAGACGAATGAGATCGTCCATATCGTCGTCATGGCTCCTTGGGCTTGGGGTAAGGCCACCACTCGGCTGCATCGGCGCTGCAAAAGCAGACGTGGGTCGATACCTCGATGCAGCAGAAGCTGTAGCTGCAGCCGTTGCATCGTCGAGACTAGAAGTCCTCGCAAACGCCCCGCCGGAACCAAGACCCTGGCGTTGCTCCATCCTCGAGATCCAACTTCGGCCATAAGCTGAGCTCAGGCTTCCACCAGCTCCACCGAGGCGCGGATAGCTTGATGGTTCCGCACCTGCACCAGCGCTGAGCGAGCCCGAACCTTCGGATCCCAGACTGCTACCGTACACCCCAGCTCGTTCGCGGTTCTGGCGGTAGGAAAAGTTGGTGCTGTACCGTTTGATCATCTGCGGCTTGGCAGCCGAGGAAGAAGTGACGCTCGCTCCGGAGGCAGAGCCAGATCCTGCATCGCTGGTGCTCGAGTTCCTACGAATGCTGGAACCTCGCATGCCTGCGCCCAGATTCGAGGGAGAGTAGCTGCCGTGCGCAAAAGCGCTTGACGATGTCGCCGGAGCCCTCGCTATGGACGCCACTGACACGGTCTGAGACCTGGGCACGTACGTTTGGAATACGCTGCGAAGGCTGGGACCGGGAAGTACGCCTGTAGTCGATGTCGACGACGAGCGCAGACCTGAGCCAGACACGCTGCGGAAGGAAGCTGTCGACTGAGAGACCGTGGCAGCCAAGCCTGCACCTCCGATGGATCTGGACGCTTGTAGCGACATCTGCTGCGCCAGCGGTGAGGGAGATGAAGGGCTGAACGAGACGCTTGGTCGAGATTGCATGGACGAAGGTGGTCCCATTGCGCCAGAAGCATTCCCTGGAAACCCACTCGTGGTACGAGTGCCGATGGACCGGCCGGTCGTGCCGCTAGTATAGGCTGCTGAAATGCTTCGCGGGACACTAGTACCAGGTTCCGGGAGGTCGAAGGAAGCAAGAGCAGGCGACACAGGCGGACTTGGGCGTCCGCTGGATAGACCGCTGAGCGTCCGAAGCCGTCTCTCGCTCGTACTTGATCTGCGGACCGAGCTTGGCACCATGAAAGCAGGCTCGGCACTGAGGGCAGCAGCCAACGCTGGGCTCGAGGGCACAGCGGACGAGCTGCCGGTACCGAGGATGGACAAGTTGCTCTTGGTGGACCCGGTCCTGCGGAGGCTCGAAAGGCCTGCAGCGTGGCGTCCTGGAGCGCTTGTGCTGAAGACGCTCTGGTTGGCAGGCGAATGCGAGAGGAGAGCTTCTGAGCCGGTCGCACTGTCCGGGGAGCTCTTTTGCGCCGCGAGGATGGCCGGCCTGGCCGCTGATATACCGCCCATGCGTTGTTGGACGGCGGCCGAGGGTCGAGACGCGTTTCGCTGCTGGTCGTCGCTTCGCACAGTGGGCACGGTGGTTGCCGATGGCTGGGGCGATTTGAAGTAGTCCTCGTCGAGCTCGACCTGTATGTCGTTTGCTACGCGTAGAGCATCCGCATCTCGGACAATGTAATCGGTGCAATTGCGATATGTGACGGATAGCTCGAGATGACCGATCGGAGTGGCAACGGGAGCAAGAGTATGGACCGCATAGTGTCCATGCGATCGTACGCGACCGGTCTGCAGACCTTCCGCCTTGATCTGATCGGAGCGACTCGATGCTTCTTGGGCTGAAAATTGCCGAATGAAATCCACCTCGGACGAGTCCGAACGAGCTTGCTGCGGGTCCAGATCCATGCTGAGTCGACAGCCGATGTTCATCTCTGCATCGTGGGCGCCCACGTCGTTACGAGCAGATAGGGAAGGGAAAGAAGGTTGCGACGCATTGATCCGCCTCTGCTGCTGCGTGGCTTTGAGCTCCTCGATCTTGGCTGCCAGACGGTTGGAGGGAAGAGAGCAGAGCAGGGTGAAGAGCGTGCGAAAGTGGACGACGGAGCGCTTGTAGAAGGTTGACAGATCAGGTGGTGCCGCAGGCTGAGTTGGACCGAACCGGAGACGCCATCGCTCCAGTACGATTCGAAGTGGCCGTGACGAGGGTGACGAAGGGGCGTCTTGGCCTGGTAGATTCCGGTCGAGGTCGATACGTATGCGATGGTCGGGATCGGTCGAGGGTCCAGCCAAGAGCAGAATCTCGTGTCGATCCGAGACGCCTGAGAGGTCAAGAAGGACATCGATGATGAGATCGGGGACGGCAACTGCGGTGGCGGCACGGTCGAGATCGTAATCGTTGGTGTCGAGTCCTAACAAGGAAGTGATGGAGCGCCACAGACGAAGCTCTTCCTTGAAAAGGTCCGAGTCGGGAATGTGCAGTCCAAACCAGCGGGAGAGCTTTGCCTGCGACGATGGAGTGGAAGCCGACGTGGCAGTAGCAGCAGCAGTACCGATGTCAAACGGAGCAGTGAGGAGGAAGGAGCGCAGATGGGCGAGTCGAGACTGTATGATCAGATTGGCGGTGGTGGTGTAAAAGTGATAGAGGACGCCGTCGAGTTTGGTCAGCTGGGTCGCTACAGCAGAGGCTTGGCCCGTGGAGTCTTGACGCTGAGCGGGAGGCCTCGTCGCCGAGGAAGGTGTCGCCTCATGTTGCTGAGCAGACTCGGATGTGCCGATGGACGACGACGTTGAGGTCGGATATCGCGAATGGTTGGAAGAGAGACGGCGCTGCTGAGGATAGTCGTGCGCTTGTTGCTGCATCCAACCGGACAAGGCGGATGGGCCGACGCTGACGACAGAGACTCAGCGACGACGCCAACCGGCAAAAGTGAGGCTACAAGTGAGCAGGCAGTTCGCGCCAAGAAACATGCACCAAGCGTGCAGCTCGATGGAACGGTATTGTCCAAAGGGGATTGACGGTGCTGATGTCTGAAGACGCTCGCTCGATGCCTTGCGTTGAAGAGAGACGCTCCTTTGCACTGGATGGGGAAGAGACGCACCACAGAAGGTGTTGCACAGTGTGTAGGATGATGATAAGCCAGGGTTCAATTTTCAAGCAAGCCAGGCTCGAAAAGCACCAAGTGGAGCAACAAGCTGGCCCCGGCTCACTCGGTTAAGTCACTTTGGCGGAGTCACGGCGGTTGGCACGTCCACCACGACATCTCGCATACAATATGCACAATTTTGCGACTCGCAATCGCAGCATCGCAGATCGCTACCGCGTACGACCATCGGCGCCTCAAGCCAGAAGACCGAGAATGCCAAAGGAATTGACCGTTGGCTACTAGGCTACGGCATCGTCAGAGACACTTGTTCGCGTCCATTGTAGATGTACAGTATATGACTTTACAGCCAAGGACCATGGTAGAGGACACCAATGGCGGTCATCGTGGGCTTGTATTCTGAAATCACGTGATACGATCTGGCTGTGACGCGGAAAAGTCGTGCGGTGGGGTACTTGTAAAATTGATTAAGCGACATGACGGCTATGCTTGAATGCTGGTTGGGTCCAATTTCCAACTTGTCGAGTCGCTCGCCTTCCGAGACTCTTCCTCGCGCTCCATGCTTCATCCATCCATCCAATCAATCATCCATCCATTCTACCAACGCAACTCTCTTCGCTGAATATCGCACTTGCCAACAACCGCATCACGCACATTGCGGTCCGGATCGAATTCAAGGTGTTGCGCCGTGCGATCGCCACCTGCTGTGCAACGGCCAACACGCCAGACCCTCTAACCCCTATCAGGTCGCGAGGCGTTCATGCGGTAATTTAGCACAGATATTAGCAGAATTAGCAGAGGTGGACGCAATACCACACCATCTCATCTAACTCCTACGTACACCGCTCACTGCTTGTTTCTACCACGATGATGCATTCACGCGGATTCGTTCTTTCCGAGAACCAGGCGTTCGCTGGTCAGACCCGTACGCCTGGCCCGTCGCGCATGCACGCATCGCCTACACGCAAGAATATGACCACAGGCAAACGGACGCTGGGACAGTCGTCGAAGCTCTTTGGGCAAGAAGGCGGCTCATCGAATCCTGCACAGCTCTTTAAGGACGCTGGCCCGTCTCAATCTCCTGTCAAAGCTCTGGGCGACCGCAACGCTGCCAAGACGCCTGGTCCGTCCAGGATGGGACCGAGCAAGCAGAATGCGTCTCTTCGCAAAGGGAAAGGGGCCTCTGGGAGCAACAATGAATCGTCTCCCTCCAAGAAAGGTTCGTCCGAGCTGAGCCCTCGCAAAGCCAGCACGTCGAATGCGCTCCGCTCTCTCAACGGCAAGCAACGCCAAACCACCGATCTGCCGTTCACCAAGCCGAACCAATCCTCGAGCAACGGTGAAGATGCCCCGGCGACTGTGATGAAGACACCTGCCCCCTCGCAGCTCGGCAACGCAAGGACGATGAGCCGTCAGAACAGCTTTGTCACTCCAGCCGCCAACACGGGACGCGCAGGCCAGATCAAGGCGCGTATGGGCGAAATCATGGACGCCGAGATGGGCCTCTCGTTGCAGAAGGGGGACAAGGCCACGGAGCAGGTCACCGAGCCACCAGCGGTGCAGCTGACCGAGGAGGAAATGTACCCCGAGATCGAGTACATGCCGCCCAGCTTGCATGCAAAACACCCGGTGTTCGAGTTTCCAGATGAACTCGACGATCTACCCAGGGCAAAGGAGCTGGGTGCACAGCTGTCCAAATTCACTGCGACCGGGTTCCAGACTGCTGGGCCCGACGACCTGAGCGACGTCGAGGTCCTGCCTATGGAGCTCGGTAGCGATCAGCTTGTAGCGCCAAACGCAGCCGAAGAGAGCGAAGACGACGACCCGTGGCCAGACGTTGTAGTGGCGGAGAAGATCGACGTCAAGCCGCAGCTGCATATAATGAGCAAGGTGGTCAAGGCGGCTCCGGCTGCGCCGCGTGCTGCAATGGCAGCTCGACCTTTGGCAGTGGGAACTGGCCGCACTGCCGCCAGCGCACTGAGCGCACGCACTTCCACCGTTCAGCGAGCGAACGGCGTCGCTGGCAGCAAGCCATCTGCAGGCGCGGGCACGCGCATCGTGCAAAGCAAAACAGCGAGCCAGCCAGTCGCACGATCCACGGGTCTGCAGCGATCCATCGCAACCGCACCGGGCAGTCGAGCATTGTCGTCGACAGCTGCTACCGCAACGCGGACTGCCACTACAGCCAGGCCTCCCCCTTCCGCTGCGGCGAACCGTGCCGTCGGTGCTGGCACTACGAACAGAACCGGTGCGACTCAAGGCGACACCGCAAAGGGGCAACTCGAGGCTCAGCCGGCTGGACAGCCTTTGGCTCGGAAGAAAGCCGCGACGACATTGAACCCCAAGTTGGTCGACTTCGTCAATGATGATCTAGGCAAGCAGACGGCAGCAGCGCTCGACCGCTTGGATGCAGACGACGACCTCGAATCACTCCAGCTGGATCTGGGCGAGGCTCCTGAGCAAGACGTGTAGAGTGTCTGCTACCCCGATATACCATTACGCACCATATTTGCATACAATATTCATCTCTTCGTATTCAGTTCGTGCAGCATTTTGCATCACCCAACTACCTCAGCAGCCACGCAATACGGTACACTGCGTATCTTGTCTTTCCTTTTCATTTGGATACATTCGCCTCGAAGCGGTGATGACGCAGATGTGTGTGATTGACATGTGGCGACAAAGGATACAAGTGGAACCTGCGTTGATTGATGTGACATCGCTGCGCCATGCTTTGGCCAACGCCAAGAAGGGGTGCACTCGCTTCGAGGGAAGGATTGATCCGCCTCGCCCCACACGCGTGCACGGCTCTCCTTTCTCAATTTTCTTTTTCTCTTTGGATTCGGTGTTAGTTGGAAGCCCGCGAGCGTGTCTTTGGTGTGTGCCTTCAAGCTTTGTGTGTGTGGTCGTGCGTGAGGGTTCAGCAAACAGAGGCCGTAGGGAAGCCAGCTGAACCGCCAGCCAGCCAGTCGACCCGGCACGTCTCGACTTGACTTGACTTGACTCGCCTCGCCGCGACTCGAAACGTACGCACACACCGCACACACAATTTTGGAAATTGCTCCGACCGCAGCTGCACGACACAGGCACGACGGCCCGGGCGCTGCTGTCTCTCTGTCGCCCAGCCTCAAGCTGAGTGCAGGTCTCACTTTCGCTCGAGCTCTCTCTCCGCGTGTCGCTATCACTCTTTCACCTTCTCTACTCTTGACACCCACATCTCTTCGCTGCCTTCAGCTTCCATCGCATTGCCTTGGCTTTTCCCCGCGGCGTCACAGCATCAACACCGCCACCCAGCTTGTTGTCGCATTGTCCCTTGCGGCCACAACGGGGCAGAGCTCAGCGTCGCAGCAGCAGCAACGACAACAACAACAACAACAAAAAGGAGCTCAGACACTGGCGTCAGGTCGTTGCGGCACTCCTGATCAGCTCAATCCCTCGGCTCTTAAAGAGCCTGACTACTCTGACGAGGTGATCTCGTTCTGGTTCCCTTGCGTCTTGCGTCCAGGAGAGCCACTTGAAAGCAGAGGGAGCGCTCAAAGCTCAACTCAGCTTCGCCCTCTCAGCTCGTCTGGTGGACATCACCGGCCTCGACGACTCATCCTCAACTTCATCCATCAGAGCCGGTACTTGCTGCAACCACCATCGATCCACGGATGACGTTCGGCCTTAGCACAATCCACGGCGTCTGATTCGCCCCAGCAGGCTAGAGCTCCTTCCTTTCGCGATTGGACCGGCCATCCACCACCCCCGATAGCAGACAGCTTGTCTTTGGACCGCGATACAAGACTCACACAGCTGGCGAGACCAGTCGAACGTCCGTGCTGTGCACCATGTCGAGGCATTCGGGCGCCTTCTTTGGCGACGACGTAAATTCGCTTCCACTCCACAACGACCCTCACGTTGGCATCAACATGTCGGGCCTCGATGCGATCAACGCCCAGCATTCGGCAATGGCTCCTAACAATCCCTATCCGCCCAGTCCTTCTTCCGTTCGCTCTCCTCACTCTTCCCACGGCCATACCTCTTCTTCGACCAAGTACACACAGGGCGCCAGCTCGAGCTCGAACGCAGCCACCGCCAACTACACTTCGCCGCGTCTCCATCACTCACAAGCAGCCGCATTTGGCCTCACAGATTCTGCCGGCTCGTCGTCAGAACGCTACTCTTTCGACAATCAGCAACAGCAGCAACAGCAACAGCAACAACACCACCACCTCTCGTCGCAAGCAGCCTACCGCAATGAAGGCCTCGGACGCTCGCTCTCTATGGGTCACGGCTCACATCCAAGTCAGTCGCGATCCGCTTCCCACACTTCGGCCACCGGTTCAGCCATGTACCTTTCTCCACAGACGGGCGCCGCACAAGCATCTGGCTCCAGCTCTTCATCGGGTCACGCAACCAATGGTGGCACTGCAAACTATCTGTCTTCACTCTCACCATCAGGCATGCGCCATAGCAGCTTTATCAGCGGTGGAGCAGGTGGCAGCGGCAGCGCCGTCGCATCCAATTTGTCGCCTCAAAGCTCCTACAGCGGTCTTCCCAACCTCTCGTCTGGCTCTGCGCATCCTGCCAGCCTCTTGCCCGCTCCACAGATGCTCTCCAGCCCATACAGCAATCACAGCAGTCGCCGCTCCTCGAATGCCATGGACACCTCGGGCTCCTCAATACGTGACCCAGCCTCTGGTAATCCGTACAGCCCCAACACGTCTCAATCCAGCCGTTTCAGCAATAACAACGCCGCATCCTCTGGCGCCTCGGCATCCAGAGCTGGTGGCCACGATCCGTCCAGCTTCATGGATGTTGGCTCTCCGCGCGACCCCGCCCGATCGCCACGTCAGCTCACCCAGCGCACCTCTCAGCAGCAGCTCTCACATCAGTACGCCGGCTCTGGCAGTGCAGGCCTTGGCGACCTCTCGGACGGTCTGCCATACGCCTACCACTCGAATCAGGCCCACGGCCAGCAGACCAATTCAGCCCAGTACCTCTCTTCTGGAGGACGACCATCCGGCGGCGCGTATGCATCCTCGTCTCAGGCGGCCGGAAGTCTCTGGCCATCCGGCGATGCTGCGTCAGGCCGCGGCAGCATGATACTCGACCCATCGTCGCGCGACAGGTCGAGTGACAGCACCGCTCGCAACTCAGTCCTCTACAGCGACAGCGCTTCTTTTGCGCAGCACGGTTTGGGAATCGGCTCCACCGGTTCCATGACCACCGCCTCGGACAATTCGAGAACGAGCTCGGCGCGTCGCGATGCTGGCTCGTCGACGCGGCCTTCGCGTCGCAGCGAGGGATTCCGTCGAGTGCGCGACTTTGACGATCTGCGACCTGTCATCGACAAGAGTACCGCGGCGGCTTCGGGAGCAGCCGCCATCTCGGACGGCAAGGCGGCCACGGCAGCGGCGCGCGCAACTTCGCGGCGAGCGGATCCAGCAGGTGGCTTCGTAAGTCCGCTCAAGGCGTTGACCGCCTACCTGCACCACACCTATCATCTCGTCAACCCCGCCTTCTTCTACGAGCTCAGCTTCAACCCTCGACGTGTGCTCACCAAGCCTAGCAAGCCTGTCCAGAACGAGGGCAGGGACAACGAGGAGAGCGACTACATCCTCTACGTCAACGACTGGTTGGGGACCGAAGAGGGCCACAAGTATCTCATCCTCGACATCTTAGGCCAAGGCACCTTCGGCCAGGTGGTTAAATGCCAGGACATGACCACGCACGAGATCGTCGCTGTCAAGGTCATCAAAAACAAGCCTGCATACTTCAACCAGAGCATGATGGAGGTTACTGTGCTTGAGATGCTTAACGGCAACTGGGATCCTAACGACGAGCACCACATCTTGCGGCTCAAAGATACTTTTATCCACGCAAAGCATCTGTGCTTGGTGCTCGAGCTGCTCTCGTCCAACCTGTACGAGCTCATCAAGCAAAACTCGTTCCAGGGGCTCAGCACGAGTCTGGTCAGGGTTTTCACCGCGCAGCTGCTGGATGCACTGACCGTGCTCAACGAAGCTCGCCTGATCCATTGCGATCTCAAGCCGGAAAACATCCTGCTCAAGACGCTGCAGACGCCTTCCATCAAGCTCGTCGATTTTGGCTCGGCCTGTCACGAAAAGCAGACCGTGTACACGTACATTCAGTCGCGCTTCTACCGATCGCCAGAGGTGTTGCTAGGTCTGCCTTATAGCTCGGCCATCGACATGTGGTCACTGGGCTGCATTGCCGTCGAGCTCTTCCTCGGTCTTCCGCTGTTCCCCGGAACGAGCGAGTACAACCAGATCTGTCGAATCGTCGAGATGCTTGGTCTGCCGCCGCAGTGGATGCTGGACAACGGTAAGCAGACGCAAGAGTTCTTCAGCGTCTATACGGATGAATTTGGTCGCAAGAGCTACCGGCTCAAGTCGCTCGAGCAATACTCAAAGGAACACAACGCGCAGGAGATACCCTCAAAGAAGTACTTTAAAGCGACGACGCTGCCGGATATCGTCAAGACGTATCCGATGTCTCGGAAGAGCGGCAAGTCGGCCGATGTGCAGAAGGAGATGGCGAATCGTAGCAGCTTCATCGACTTTGTCACGGGTCTGCTCAACATGAACCCGCACGAGCGCTGGACGCCACAGCAGGCCAAGCTGCACCCTTTCATCACGGGAGAGAAGTTCGTCAAGCCTTTCCGACCGCCTCTTGTGCCCACGGATGCTTCGATAACGGGCGCCTCGTCGTCGTCATCCCGACCAAAGACGTCGGATGCATCCAAGCATCCGTATGGAGGGCTCGTGCAGCAAAGCAGCTCGTCTCGACCCTCGAACAAAACGTTCCAGGATGCGGCAGCTTACAATCAGCACTTGGCGCAGCAGCAGGCGTACCTGTCGGCAGCGGCGCGACAGCAGGCACAGCCGGCGCTCAACAATCCCTACGCTCGAGAAGAGGCGGCCAACGCACAGGCAGCGGCTGAAGCCAAGGCGGTGGCTAAAGCGCAAGCTGCACAGATGGCGCAGATGCAGCAACAGCAGCAGCAGTACAATGCGCGACATTCGATGGCTGTGGCACCTTCGAACTACTACGGCGGTGGCGACGATGGCAGCGGGCAGCGACGGGCGGATAATCGGTTGAGTATGATTCCGCCGCAGCTGGCGAAGCTGGGCCTGGACCCGAGTTTGGCTGCGGGCCAGAACATGGCGGGGTTGGTGAACAGGGACGATCCGCTTCGCGAGTGGGAGCGAAGGCAGAATGGACTGGCGCCCTCGTCTGCGGCCAACATGAGCAGCAGCAGCAAGAAGCGGCAGAGCGCCAACTATCAGCAGCTGGATCTTTTGCAGCAGCAGGCAGAGATGGGCGGAGGCTGGGCGGGAGTGGGAAGCGGTGCTAGTAGTGGTAGTGCAGCGTGGGACCAGGCGATGATCGGCAAGGGTGGAGCGGGTGGCTCGGGAAGCTTTTCGGTGGTTGTGGATGGATCTCAGAACAGGATGGGTAAGGGAAGTGGTGGTGGGGGGATTGCGGCGCCGCCTGCTGCGTATTCGTCTGGGTCGGGCGGTGGATCGGGCGGCATGGGACGGTATCAGACGTCGCCCGGTCTTGGGTACGGTGTGAATGGGGCGACGAGCATGTCTGCTTCTCACAGCAGTGGTGGTGGAAGTGGCGGTTCTGCCAACGCGTCCACTTTGCCTTTTGACATTTACGATGCGGGTATGGCGAACCTGCTTCCGCCGTCACTGACACCTGTTCGGATCCAAGATCGAGACCAGCACTTGCAACAACAGCAGCAAGCAGCGCAGCAACAGGCGCAGCAACAACAGGCGTATCTGCAGTACGCCGCGATGCAGGCAAGGGAAAAGCAACATTCACAACAGTCTCGTAGAGATGCCAGTCTCGGCACTGGAGGAGCAGCGTTTGGAGGTATGTAAAATTTCTTTCTCTTTTTGCAATTTTATGTTTGGGAGGAAGAAGATGAGTGTAGTGTGAGTTGGAGTGTGTCTCGAAGGGCTTTTTCTAGGAGGAGGAGGGCGTGGGAGTCCTGTTGTGAAGAGATGGATCCAGGGGCGGGTGTGAGGGTGGGGGGTAGGGAGAGGGAGAGCAGGAGATGGGGGAGGGAGAGCTTGGCGGAGAGACGTTTGGATATCGAGGTTGCGAGGGAGGAGGTTGATGCTGATGTGGTTGAGGTTAGGATTTCGATCGACGTTGAGGTGTGGTGTGTGGGGTTGATGGCGAGGGCGAAGTCTGTGGCGAGCGAGGTGGAGTGCATGCTGGTGGAGGAGGTGGAGGTGCGACCGGCGGCTGCGAGTGCCGCTTCGAGCTCGGCGTCTTCGGCAGTGAGCGAGTCAGCTTCGGGATTGGGAGTTGAGGCGGAGAGCAAGGATCGTGCGAGCGTGGGAGTCAGGTGGCTGCAGTGTACGAAGAAGCTCGATTGTCCGGATGCGGTTCGAAGGTGGACGATCTGGGTGAGGAAATGCGTGTATTGCGGGTGCGGGATGGTGAGGATGTGGTTGGTGATCAGTTGGGTGCCGGTGTGTGCGGCTGCTGATTGAGCTGAGGAAGCGTCTGATGGTTGCGCTGTGTCGGTCATGGTGCTTCGTTGTGGTTCGGGAATGAAGAGAATGAGGCAGAGAAGAATCGATGATGGGGTGGTGTTGGTTGTCGTGTTGGACGAAGCGCAAGTGATGAAGAAGAACACACATTCGCGGCCTCTTGCTCGGCCAATCCCAGAATGTTAGAGCCTGAGCTCTCTTATGCCTGGCCCAAGAAGTGGGTGCAATGTTTGATCGAACGGCATCATCACGTGATGCTAAGCGAAAAAGAGCGGCATCGGAAGAAAACGACTTCAACTCGCTCCTCAACGACTTTCACCACCTCCATTCAACTACGACCTACCATCCTCCCCTTTCATCAGAACCGTCGCTCAAGATGGCGCTGACACCCGGCACCATCGCCACCTCGTCCAAACGAGCCCTCACTTCCACCTTGCGAACACTCTCGCTCACCAATACAGTCCGATTCGCATCCACTTCCACCTCCTCTTCCTCCTCCTCCTCGTCATACCAACAATCCCGCATCCCTCGTCTACCGCCCATCGCACCCCTTCCAGCACGCACCAAACCCACCTCTCCGTCATACTACACCGGACGTCCCGCGTACATTGACACGCTCCTGGAACTCGAGGAACTCACACGTCAGACCAAACGCCTGCTCGAACAGTCACACCTGCTACCACCCAACTCGTCCGCACCTACGCTCACCAGTGCACGTCAAAACCTGTGGGCGTCGATCGGAGACCTCCAGACCATCCTGGGTACGAACCTCAAAGCTGCACAGTATCGACAGATCGTTTCCCGCCTCAGTTTGCTCGCGCGCTATGCGACACTGGTGAAGCAGTTCGAGTCGAACCCGGCGCTAGCCGGCGGAAGCGAAATGGTGGACAAATTCCACACGACCTTGGAACGCTTCATGAATGAGAATGCCAAGAGCCAAAATCTGTTGGCTGAAAAGGATTCGGACAGAGCACTGTGGTTGGCTAGCGAGAAGAAGATCGATGGCAAAGGAAGAGCCTACTCCATGGGTCGGAGGAAAGAGTCTTCCGCGCAAGTATGGATCGTCCGTACCAAGTCATCTGTCGGTTCGATCCTGATCAACAACCAACCCATCCAAGAGTACTTCACCCGAACCGCCGAGCGCGAAGCCATCACCTGGCCGCTCAAACTCTCCTCGACCCTCGGAGCGTACAACGTCTTCGCACTCTGCCGCGGCGGTGGCAAGTCCGGTCAAGCAGGTGCCGTCGCCCACGCTCTCGCCAACGCCATCGTCGCAGAAACCGGCTCCAGCCTCGGCATGGAACACGGTCTGCCCGTCAAAAAGTACGTCAGGGACGTGCTCGCAAAGGACGGAGTGCTCAAGAGAGATCCCAGGATGGTCGAGAGGAAAAAGACCGGCATGCTCAAGGCTAGAAAGGCCTTCACCTGGGTCAAGCGTTAAGAACAAGGCCACAGATGCAGAAAATTTTCACAAAGCACAAGGAACAGAGCAGCCGTCGTTGCAGCATGTGGCCGTGTATGCGAGATTGTGCGAGTGGAGATCGTGTGTTAACCATCCAACGTCAAGCACTTGCCGAGTCTCACCCGACGCTAAACATTCCCCGACTCAGCACGCCACTCCGCCTCCTCCGTCGATCACTCATCTCTTTATATCAAACCACATCCACACTCAAGCAAACGTGCAAACATCTAATAACATTCAAACAGACCATGACAAGGGTAGTACATGAGGACCAAATGCCATTACAAGATAAGCAAGGGAACGGGTAAGAGCGTCGTGTATGCTACGCTACGATCCATCTGCCTCGAGCAGATCGCAGATCGAGAGGAGTGAGGTGGAGGAAAACGGGGGCAGCAGAATGACATTTCGTGTGTAGACAGAGCTGCTTATTCGAAGAAAGGGGGACTAACGAGAGTGAGGTTGATGTGTGAGAAAGAGAGAGTTGAAAGACCTTGACTAAGAAACCTTGGGGGCAATGGAAATGGGCGGTGTGGTTGTGGTGGCTCAGACGGACTGCTTCTCACTCCAAAGAAAAGTGATTGGGCCACGCCTTTCGTGTCGACTCGTGCGAAGCTGCCGCACCGCCAGACCCTCCGGTAAGAAATCCAGCTGCACCGCCAGAGGCCGTTGCGCCGGGTCCTCCTGTAGTGCTTCCAGAACTGTGCTGATGATCAGGCAACGCCGGCCAGTCCTGCAAGTCGTGCTCAGATCGTCGAAACGGCATCGAGCTAGGCACATGACGCGGATCTTGCAAGTATTGATAGCCATGCAGCGATGAAGCTGGGCTGTTGAGCAGAGACGCAGACTGGGCTGGCTCGCTGATGCCCGAGGCAGTGGATGCGCCAAAAGCCGACACTTCGCTGGAAGGATGCGCTACTCCAGCGTCGTTCATTCCGGACGAATGCAGTCCAGCAGGCAGGAAGGACAAGTCGCTCAAGCCCGAGTACGAATGCGAAACCGTGTGTCGCCTCGGCATACCTGCTCCTCCTGCGCCGCCACCGTACAGCTGGCCAGCGTGTGACGATTGCCCCTGCGAAGGCACCTGCGCATATCGCGCCGCGTCTTGACCCCCGTAGTCAGCACCAGAGCTGGTGCCAGGGGGCGTAAGCACGGCGCTGTTGAGAGTCGCAAAGGCAGATGCGATCAGCCTGTCGTCCGCGGCCATGCCAGAGTGGCCCAAGCCGCTGCTCTCCGAAGATGCATGGGGCGAGTTGTCGTACTGCGATGCGTCTGAAGAAGAATGTGTGCGGAAGGACGAAGACGACGCCTCAGCCTCGTGCCCTTCAGATCGCGCCTTGCCTCTGGCTTCTGCAGCATACTCGGCGCTCAGGCCGGCGCTGAGCTGCAATCTGCCCGCTTTTTCGTCTTCAAGCAACAACTTGACCTTGACAGCTTCACGATCGTTGGACGTGCCGAAGCCGCAGTAGTGGAAGCGAGTCTTTCCGCGTCCTCCGAGACGGCGTTGTGCAACATCAGGAAATTGGCTTCGAAGCACCTTGCCGAAAGAAGCTGCCTGCAGAGGCTCGAGACCGAACGAGTCGCAAGCGCGGCGATAAGACTCGTGCAAAATGGTGCGTGGTATCGAGATCTGGATGGACGGCTTGAGCGTGTAGTTGCAAGTCAACCACATCCGTGCCCACTTGTCGCGGTAAAATTCTGCCATCTTCTTGGTGTTTGCCGTCTTGTACAGACTCGAGACCTGATTGAGCATGCTGTCGATCTCCTCGGGCTGATAGTCTGGCTGCGGCGCCGACATGTATGCGTTGGTTCCGCCCAGCTTGGAGGTCGAGGCTCCGTACATGGGGTACGAGTGTGTGTTCATGTGAGAAGCGTAGCCGGAATGATCAAAGTGATCGCTCGACAAGTCGTAGTACGTCTGCGAGCGGTTCGGACTGGCATTGGTCGAAGATGACGATTCGTAAATGACGCTCTGCGACATCGACGTTCCGGTCTGTGACGCCCACGAGCCTGAGCTCGTTTGACTTGGATATGCGTAGCGGCTGTAGCCCATAGAGTCGGGCTGCTGCGGCAATGTGCTCGGCCAGGCCGCCGAGGCGACAGGCGCAAAAGAGTGCTGCGCGCCAACCATTGCGCCGGCGTTGCTATTGCTGCTGTTTCCGAAATGCGCCGCACGAGGAGTGTCGGCAGGCATCAAGGCTTGAACGTTGTGACCAAAACCATCCGTGGCGCCTACTGTGCTGAATTGCACGCCGGCGTCGATCTGATCTCGTGGGAAGGAAGTCTGACGAGGTGTGATGACATTCGCGCCAAGATAGAGATTCTGCGCGCTATCCGATACGGACTGGTGTTGCGAAGCTTGTACAGGTTCCGGGCGATGTTGCGACGATGACGTGGAAACCGGCGGCATATGAGCAAATAAGTCTGGTCGGGCGTGCTCCATGGTCGAGGGCCTCGGCTGCTCCCACGAGCTGTCGGCTGTGCCCGGACGATATGGCGAGTCCGAAGAGCCCGCTTGACCTGTATAGTAAGGCATCGACATGATGACCCGAAAGCTTTGATGTGAGAAAGGGACGTGTGTTTGCACCCGCGGAAAGGAGCTCTGCTTTATCGGATATGAGCTCGATCGTCGCGGCCTTGCCCTCGGACACAGTCTTCCAGAGGCGTCGGCGAGAAAGGCACAAGATGCTGAGCAATCGGCTGGAAGGGCAAGGATCTCAAACCGGCAAGGCTTGCTTCCGAGGGACCGGGCCGGGTCTCAGGGACAGCACCGGAGGGCGCTTTTCCTCGAGGAGGTCGAACGATGCCGCCGGGTGAGTGATCTTGGTGCTTTGATCACGGGTGTCGTGAGTGACTGACAGACGGGCGCTTCGATCGGAAGTTACGGTCTGCAGAGATGATCGGATGGACAACAAGGAAGGAAGAATAAGATCAAAGACGTCAGTCAACCCGAAGACGTGCAAAGCAAACAAGGCTAGTAAGGTGAGGCGACCGAGCCTGGGAAGGGAAATCGTGTGCCTCGAGCTTGTCCTTCAGCAGAGTCGGCGCCGTAGACGACAACAGTCAGTTTCTGCCGTCGAGACGATTCCTGTCAATCAGCATCGACCTGCCAATCTACGAGGATCGCTGTCGAAGAGTGCAGCTGGCACGAGCGGAAACTTGTGTGGACAAAGCGCTACGGTTGCTACAGATGTACGGAAGAGCATCAATGGGGTTTTTCCCCCCGAATTGATCCGATCTGCCCTGTGTGGCGAAAATGTCGAGGCCGCAGTGACGACGGTTGAATGTCTGTGGGGTCTGCCAAGCCTGAAGGACGATGCGGAGAGAAGACCTCGGTGGGGGCCGCGAAGCTCAAAGTCGCAAAGTACCTGACGGCGACCTGCAGGGCGGGAAGCCAGAGCCAAGATTGAGATGAATGATGATAGGCTCTCGAAGCATCGTCTTCTCTAAGCAGCTGCGAACTGACGGTCAACAATCCGATGGCGAGCAGAACCTTGCCAAACCATCTCGTACACCACTTTGACCAGTACGAAACCAAACAAGAAGCAAGCAAGCAAGGAATTCGCGGTGACCACGTACCATTGCCTCGGAATTGGCCGGCGGCGACCCTCAGTAGGACGCGCTGGCTGGAACATTCCTTGTTCGAGCTTCTCGTCGAAGCTGCTGGTTGCCTGAAACGGTTGCAGTCGATGGCGAGCTTGCCCTGTCGCTGCCCAGCAGCCTCAGAGTCTTAAGCTCGGATGGCTTTGATGAGGTCACCGAGACTAGTGGCAACCCGATACGGCGCGGAGGGACATGAGAGCGATGAGGGTTCATAGCCATCTATAGGCATGTGCAGGGCAGCGAAGATCGGGCAGGAGAGATGGCGCGCAACGAGTTGAGCATCGCGTCCGATCTCGAATTGACCGAGACTGTCAAGAGCCATAGCAAGGTCGCAAGGTAGAGCATCGCAGTCACCTGTCTTTCCTACCGCCGTGTTGAATCCGAAAACAGCGGGAGAGATGAGACGCCGTGACGACGCCACTGCGACCCAGCCGACATCGACAGGCGAAGAAAAAAAAGAGAGGGAGAAACCAATTATGGATTTTTTCCTGCCAATTTCTTTTCCGCCATTTCGAGCGGCATGCATGGCAGAAGGCCTTTGAGACGCGAGGGACCCTTTGCGCTCAAGCGAGGCAGAAATCAACCAACAGTCTCCTCTTGCGGTCCTTCCTGACTGCAGGCTGCCTGCAGCCTCCAAGCTTCAGGGCAATCGTCAAAGCTCGGATGATCCGATGATGTTGCTCGCAACATCAGCAAGAATGTCGGCACCATCAGGCTGAAGCGTAGCGCAGTATCTTTGCTGTGCCAAGCACCGGTCAGAGCAAGCGCGCAGCGTGTGCCACCTCCTACGTAGCCAAACGTAGTCTCTACACGACGATTGTGCCATCTGAAGTTAGGCAAGGATGCTGAGCGGCCCGTGACATGGCAGCCGTCCTACTTTGGATGTAGCAGATGATGATGAAGGGCATTCGCATCATAATCACCAGCTTAGCCCCGCGAAACGATTGCATGCCAGACAGCAGCACGTCTGTATCACCCGATGCCAGCGATCAACTCGGTCCAGACAAGCAACGGAAAGGATGTCGAAAGCCTGAGCAATGGCCCGTCGCATCAGCAACACAGTTCTTGTGCTGATCTTCGGGACCAGTGGCAGCGGAGATGACCGAGCCAAACTTTGGCAACAGCGGAATCGACCGAGCTCCGAGAGCGTATCTGGAGTAGAGCGTGTAACTCTTGGCGTCGAGCTCCCATCTCGGCCCATCCGTGAAGGGCCACTCTGCGCTAATCCCTTATTGAAGGATCTAAATCGGAACAAGCTCGGGCACAGATGCAGACGGTCATTGTGTTGAATCTAACTTACCCGTGAAGGTCCAAGTGAAACGAGCCTTGGTCCGAGACTTCGAGGGCGGCGCGGTCCGCGGGAAAAGCGTGGCTGCTCAGTCACAGATGGCGAGGCGGAGGCCGGCGTGAGCAGCGCACGATCTTGACGAGGAGACTATATCCCAAAGGCGACAAGGGATGCAAGAACTTGGTAAGTCTTCTGTTCCGAACTTCAGAGAGAGAAGCGAGCACGAGCACGAGCCAGCGACCAGCAGGTCGAGTTGTGGGCGTGTGAGAATGTGCCAGAGAGCGTGTGTACATCGGGCAGGCGGAGCGGCGGAACGGTTGCAAGAAAAGCGACGACAGCGCTTCTCCTCCCTTCTTTGCCTGCCGTCGTTCTTGCTCTTGTTCGCAAGGCCGTTTGATCTGAACGGACCAATGCGCAGCTGTCGGCGATCATGCTGACATGCAGAGATATGGAACCGGAGAAAAACCAATGTCGCCACCTTCTCGGTGATTTCCGCGGGATGCACTCATAAAGCAAGCGATCGATCGAGAGGGACGAGCAGTAGCAATGCCAGGAGCCTGTCCAGCCACGGACAGGCGAGGCTCCACTTCATAACGTCGAGAGGCGCGGACGCACCTCGCTTCATTTCGTTCGGGTCGCGTTGCCTCCCTTCATCCCCATGTCTGGCTGTGCTTGGGCAAACTCGGCACGATGAGCCACTGCGCTGCGACCTGGTCGAACTTACCTTGTCAAGTGGGACGAACACCGAAAGTCGGTGGAGAGGAAAGTGGGAAAGGCAGCTCGGTGCTTCCCATCCGATCGCTTCCGGCTCGCACGGTGGGTGGCGCAAGCGAGGGCGCAGAGGTGGGCTTGTGCCAGCTACTGTTCTGACAGCCACCTACCGCGTCGGCTGCAGAGATGAGTGGCTGCGACTAAAGCTGTTCACGGAAACTGCTGGCGCTGATGCACGGGAGGATGTCGGCGCGATGGATGAAGCGAATGCTGGATCGGTGGGTGGTGAAATAGGGTTAGAGGCAGCCTGCAGGTGATGGACCCCGAGTAGCGTGGGCTCGTCCGGACCGCCGCGAACTGTGACGCCGTTGATGAACGCAAGCTCTGCCGTGCTTGCTGTTGGTGGGAGGAAAGAGATCTTGAAGACGTCCCTCGGCTGGATGTTCGGAAAACAGACTGCGTTTGCAGACGAGAGATGCAACGAAGAGCAGACAAATGGGAGCAACCCTAGCCGATCAAGTAGGCAAGTTGGACGGATCGCGCTAACGTCGGATCTCTGCCGGCACGCGCAGAGTGAACAAGATGAAACGATGCTAGCGCTTGGTGGCGTTTGGTGGAGGTGGTGGAGGTCGGCCGTCAAGGCAGTTTCATAAGTGGCTGTCGGGGGAGCAACCAAGGATGGAGACGAGTGAAGATACGTGCAACGTTCAGGACAGGGTCGGTAACGGCTGCGGCGTAGAGCAAGGGGATGGAGCAAAACGAGGGAGACGGTGAAGAGGAAGCAGCGAAAGGGATCATCGAGACGGACATCGACCGGATCGGTGCCAGTTTTAAGCAAAGAGGAAAGGATGATGGACGATCTGGTGAACGAACCAAGAGGAGACCGAGCAAGGCCGTCCGTACAGCACCGAAAGGGGACGGGCCGAGAGGAACCCCTTCCGAAGATCTGGTCACTCACGGTGGAGGTGTGTAGCGTGGCAAAAGCAGCTGGCCAAACAAGCCACGGTTTCAGGCGCCCCTTCCGATCGACCGGCTTGTCCGTCCCCTCTGTCCGGACGCCGGGCATACATACATTCAATGGCAGTAGAGCAAGCAGCTGGGCTGCGACGAGCATGACAGCAATCGTCAACAACCATCTACAGGTCGAAGGAATGGGAATATAGCTATAGCGAACGGTCCATTCCCCGACGCATCACGGCGCAGAATCAGAGGAGGTGGAAGGTGGCACTCCTCGGAGAGGCAACTCAGCTCAGCCCAGCCGTAGCCATGCTTTTGGTCGGGAACAGCCCTGCACGGCTAGCATGGATGTGCAAACCTTTTCTGCTCCTCCTCCTCCTTCTCTTCTCGCGAGCTGCGGGCCATACACGGCGAAAGTGGCAGCAGCAAGGAGGAGAGCAAGTGAGGCGAGCGAAAATCTGGATTCGGCCAGCAGAGACCCAGATTGTGCAAACCCGACCCTTGCCAAAGTACGGGATATACCGCATAGGATTGGAGGATGTCGTCTGTATTCGATCGAGAGGCCAGAAGCCGAGAATACACTGTCCGTGGCAGGCTGGCCCCGAGCGTCAGAAGCCAACGGCGCAAGGCTCATTCGGAAGAAGGGGTCCAACTGCGCAGTTCCTCATGCGCTGGACGAGAAATTGCGAGTGAGACCAGTCCTCGTGCACGGGTTCGCGCCCGTTGTCGCTACGGAAGGCTGACCTCGCTCGCTGGCCCAGGGAGCGAGGCGCACGCACTGTGAACCTCGGCTGCAGCGCGTGGCAGTGACATTGTGTCGCCGTGACAGGCCGCTTGCTTTGTTTTGGATCTTTTAGCTTTATTGAAGCTTTAAATAAAAAAAATAATACCCTCGTTTTTGCTTCTTCATCCGAAATACAAATTGCGAAGCGCAGCAGCCTATCCGAGGATAAATCGGTGCTAGAGCACAGCACAGCCATACGTGCTATTAACCTTTTTTTTTCCTGAAGACAGAGAAAAAATTGCCGCAGTTCAGGTACAGCTTCCGCGACCTCTATGCCTCAGAACGTCCACAGTGATAGGCCTCTTTTCTTCTGCCGTGAACGACCACTGATTGTCTGTGGTTTGATGGTCACAGAGGAATCCAGGAGAGAGACGGCCGTCAAGAGCATCGAGATGCTTAGAAATTTTGGAGGCAGCTGACGTCCGGACGAGCGCCACTCGAAACCCTGCATGCATGCATGGACAGTACCGCTGTACAACCCTAACCAACATTTTGGGCGTAAAAAAGAACGGTCGGAAGAGCCGACCATTACGGCACATCAACTTTGCTGCGACAACGCCGCCGACGCCGCCGCCGCGCTCTTATTTTGGCGTATGGCTCATGCGGCTAGGCTGAAGACGGAGGAGCATTTACAAACAACCAACCTCTACCTTGCTGGCTCGGGGCTGATGCAAGGCGTTTTCCTCTTGACCCAAGGATCGACGGCGCATCTTTGTTGCGATCAGAGTGCCGACCAAAGTAGCATCAAATTGCTCCTGCGCTTGTGGGAGTCAATCGGGGGACCAGCAGGATGGCACCAAAACCTTGTTTATCAGCACCTCGTCAATCGCCCAGCCAACGGCGACCATGAAAGCTCGATTGGCCGGTCAAGTCACCAGCTGTTGCTCATCGCTTCAGACCAGACGGCTTCTGACCGCGAGCCAGACCTCCAGCGTCGAATGGCGTTCATAACGTGCAGCCTCTCCAAGAAAATCGGAAGGCGATGTTTGAATTGATTTCGCGCTGATCAGGCTTCCACAGGGGTCTCGGTCAGGCGAAACCCAATGCCACCCGTGCTTTGCTTCTTTCGTCCACATTTCACCTTTGGGGTAAAATAGCGTGGGAAGTGTCAGAGCCGCAATGTGCCAAAGCGGTGTTGCCCGAAGCGAAGCCATGAGGCTCGCCTGTACCTCTTCGCTTGTCACGGATGTCGAAAAAGGTACACACATGGTGTACCAGCCTAGCTGACGGCGAATAGGGAGGGGAGGAAAACAAAAGGCCGCATTCATGCAGCAGTGCCTCGCTAAACGCGGCATCAAATTCTGGGGTCCTTCGCTGCAAAATCAAAAGGCCGAGCTCAATCGGCACACATCAGGCCGAGCCCACACGCTTTCAGCCACGCACCGTCCACAACAGCTCGGACGTCGATCAGATGGAATCAAACGCCGTGCTCAAAGCAAGGGAAAATCTGCGACGATACCGTCATGTGAGCACGTTGCAAAGTCGCCGTGGTCTCAGGTATGAAACCGATCTTTTAGTGCATGTCCGCCATGCCTTGACTCCGCGATTCTGGAAATACTAGTCGCGACCAAACGTGCTTCGCCCTCATGAAGTCCTTGCAACAGCTTCACGCTGCATCATGTTTGAGTGAGCATGCGACGATCTTCGCTGCTGGACTCGTTGCGATGCACGCCCTAACAAGCCGAGCTCGGGTCAACGAGGCTGCCAAAACGGTCCTTTCTGTCGATGGCTGCATCGTCGATCGTGATCTGCTTCTTTCCTACACCGTCGAGCTTCCTCTCAACCACTTCTCTGCGTGCTGACAAGCTGCGAACTTGGGCAGACGCGGTCCTTGCGCTGCCTTAGCCGAATATGTACGCCCGCGACGCCGACTTGCATTCCGGACTGGTGAAGCGTGCGTGCAGGATCGAGCGAGCTCGGCAAGGCACGGCTACGGTCACGCAGCAGACCCGTGGTGTGAAAGGCGGAAATCTGATTTTGGGACTCACAGAAATGCTTCACAAAAATCAGTCACAATAAAATGCCCCACCACAGTAGGCGGGTCGATGCAAGCCGAGCACGGGATCTTCTTTCGACGCCCAACCGCATGATGGGATCGCCTCTTCTGCTCATCGAGTCGCATCTCATGGGGAGCAAGAAGGCATGAAGCGCAGTCAGAGGCGGGCGTGGTCTCTTCCAACTACACTGTAAACCACGCAAGGCGGACATTGAAATGGATCGACCAAGCAGCAAAATTGGGTTTGCAGATGGGCCAGCCAGCGATCGAGACGATCAGGCGAATGCCCGGGACGAAACGATGGCATCTCTGCAGCAAGAAGCAGAACCGCAATAGATCAACACGCGGCATCTGCGACAGCATTCATACAGCTTTTCGGGGTGGGAATCGTCGTTGGTTGTCACCGTTTGCGACGACCCTCGGAGCGGAGTGGGAAAGGCGGAACCGGAAAGGGGAGTGCAGACTTCTTCTCGGCGTACGATGGCGGTTGAATGGCGATCTATCCCCGATCCACTAAAGCACGGCCAGGGAAACACGTGAATTCTTCCACCACTCTAGCGGGGAAGGTGCGGAGTGTAAAGACGTTTGTGGCTTGAAATCACGCGGCGGCCATGCATGCCGATCATGGTTGTGCATCTTGTTTTCACCTCGTGGCCTCGTGTCGGCATTTCAACTCATCGTGTTCAGGACATGTCGACCTTGCGCACCTTTCATGACGACGCAGAAACATTGGCCGACTTCCGGTCGCTTCGGCCTTCGTGCGAACAGTTCGAATCGCCATTTCACTTTGCCTTCGTGCTCAGGCCTTACAGCTCACATTGATCCCTTGAGTCCCGGCGATCCAGGTCTCTCAGCTAGGCGAGACCGAAGTTTGCTTCCGACTCCCGAAGCTGCGGTCAAGGACGGAAAAATGAAAAAAAGAGTTCTTGAGCCCACTAGTGCCAAATTTCGCCGTACAGAATCGTGTCACAGCCGAATCGGACCTTGAACGAGCGTGCGAATTTGCCCAGCGTCGTTCTCTCGCTTACGACGATGCTCCCACGGGTGGCACTCATTTTCCCGTTTATTCGCCGCACTGCCTCTGGAACGAAGGGCCAGTTTGGACCTGGACCCTGAACAGCACCCTCTGCGGCGACTTACCGCCTGAATACAGTCTCAGTACCCCATCTATGCGTGCAGCTCTCCACGAGACCAGACCACAACCCTAAGCGAGCACCGCCCCGCGAGCTTCGTTCAAATTAAATGTTTTCCCCTTCGCTGCATCCCCCACGCTCAACGTCCGAATGCACCGAACGATGGCCGCGAACTGCCCCCTCAAGCAAACGAAACGATACTTTCGTCAGTGGCTTTCGCACACAGGTCAGCTAAAGTACATGGACGGTCCATCAGGAACGCGAGCATGTTTCGGCTGCTAGGCGAGACGCACTGCCCGATAGAGTGCAGCACATAGCCATCCTCAGTCACCTCTTCCGGCACTTCGCGTGGCCTTTCGTGCTCCACCGGCGTCCTTCAGATGCCTGCGGCAAAGCAAAGTTGGGCCGCGGGCCCCAATCAAGGTCTGGAAATTGCTATGTCGAGCCGTCGACGGCTGCGCTTTTGCGCTGCTTGCTATTTTCTCGACGTAGTCTCGCCGGCAAAATGACGCGGATGGCTCTGCAGGATAAACTGGTTCGCTAGCGCCGTCCACGAGCAGACAAGTAAAGGCACGCTTCGACCCAGAAACACTGATCGGAACTCATTGCTTTTGCGTTTCGACAAAGGCATCTCAGATTCGATTTCTTTGCAGGACGAGCACGGCAAAGTGCGAGGGCCCGGGTTTCTGAAATTCTGTGGTCCATGGTTCGAGGCCGACAAACAAACCCTTAAAGTCATCGGCGACTAAGAGTTTGATCGTCGAATTAATCCGGCTCTGATGCTGGCCGCAGACGCGCAACGACGGGCCGGTACGCATTGCCAGATCGCACTGCAGCACGCTTCCACCTGAGACAGTAGTACTGCAGCAGGCCACCGTGCTAGGAAGCGTTCGAAATGCGAAAAAAGAGGCCCGCCTGAACCGCAGTCAGCACCTTGCCTAATCACGAACAGAAGAGACCACCACTGCAGGATTCGTCTCTTCCGATCGCCTTTTTCAGTTTATCAGCAGGCGGTTGCAGCTACAGTCAATCCGGACAAACAAGCAGAGCGCTGCTGCAGCAATACGTCGACCTCGGTGGAAGACAGCCGCCACTGTACGCAAAGAACGCGCTCGGATTCCGGAGGGGGTCCAGAGCGGCGCTTAGTTACGAACAGCGAGACGTGACACATCGGGATATGAAGCAGGTCTTGCTTAGTAGCTCGTTTGAACCGGCACAGGTAATTATTTGAAATTGTGGCCCGAGACAGACGGTTGGAGTGAACGGCAATTTCGCCGCACGCTTCCTGGGTGCAGCCTGTACCGCACAAAAACCGTCGCCCTGCGAGGACGATGGATGACTTATGGTACAGTACGTACGGTCTGCAAGACAGCGAGGGCAAGAAAGAAGAGGAAAGGTGCTCTGCCAAGCCGAATGCGAGAGCGTGGGAAATTTGGCTGCGAAACCGAATCTTGGCTCTAGGCCCATCATTCGAGTCAATTTTCCAGGGGGGCTTCTGCGACCATCTGCGACTGCTTTGCTCTGGACGCGAAGACGAACACGAGTCGCTGCGACTTCTCCTTCTTTGAGTCTTCGGCGTTGCCGGTGCCGTCCCGTCTCGACGCCATGCCAAGCAG
Source organism: Pseudozyma hubeiensis SY62 (assembly GCF_000403515.1). NCBI lineage: Eukaryota > Fungi > Basidiomycota > Ustilaginomycetes > Ustilaginales > Ustilaginaceae > Pseudozyma > Pseudozyma hubeiensis. The sequence goes on along the minus strand of NW_012133811.1, from coordinate 45,859 downwards.
GTCCCTTCTGAGGAAAGACGCAAAGCTCGGAAGTCGCAGTAGGCCAAGCATGACAAAACTGTCTGCCGATGCTGCAATCAATAGCAATGCACCGCGGGCTGCTGGTCGAGTGTCAGTTGCAGCATCGACTGCTAAGCCTCTCTGCCCGGGAGCGTCATTTGTGGTAGCGATGATGGTGGCGGCGGCGCTCCTCAGATGCGGCCACTGATCAAACACACAAAACAATGACGCTTGATCTGACACGCTTTGCAGACGCCACGTTCGGTGTTCACTCACAGCCACAACTCACACACAACCGAACCAATGAGGTGCCTGACGTTGGCAATCTCTACGAGCGAGACCAAAAAAAAAATCCCTTTTTGAGATTTGGGGAGAAAGTCCGAGAATCTGACATCGACATGCAGCAGCGGGGTGAGCGAGGAGGCTCCGTGTGGATTGAGCAGTGGAGGAGTCGCACGAGACAATTTCGCCGTCAGCTAGGCAATATGGCCGCAGCCTGCTTGCTGCCTTGAGTGAATTGCCACACTCAGCTGTGACGTTTTTGCGAGAGACCGTTTTCTTAGTGTGGAGTCAACTCTGTGCGTGGCTTGATGGGTACAGTTGAGCGTAAAGCGGCCAGGGTCCAGTTGATCTGCAATTCGCTGCTGCCGTCTACCATTTTCGTTGTCTCACATCGCGGACTCATAGCTCACCAACTCTCCGCACAGAGTCTTGAATGGCCAAAACGACCTCGACCCGTTTCCGAAAGCCAAGATCGCCACGGACTATTGCCGATCGAGGAAGGAACATCTTCGTCTTTGTTGAGGAGGCGATGGGCGCATCGATGGAGCGACTTTCGTGATCACGGCTCGCGTCATCTGGCCAGCAAAGAAGAGCGGGACCATCCGACTGTCACCGCTGCTTCAACACAGGTCGACTCCTTCGCGCACCGGGGTTGCTGCGGTCTCCTGCTCAGGCCCGTCTTCGATCCGATGCAGCTCTTCCCGTCGATTTGTCGCCGTTGATCCAGGGCACAGTTCAGCTATACCCTTTTCTTTACACAGAGAAAGAAGACACTGCATGCTACCTCCCGCTGTCGGACTGCGCTTTGTGCTGTAGCTACAGAAGCACACATCGGATGCTCCGTCGAGCTTAGGTCGGTCAACTTCGGAAAGTTCGGGGACATGCCGAACATCACATTCATTACGCCTCCGGGCAGACCCTCCGCCACCCGAGCACAAACCGGGCACAGCGCTCGAGGTGAGCACGTCGATGCGCTGGCTACCATACAGGTCGAGCCTCCGACGAGCGTACCGAGCCAATCCAACAGCGAAGCTGAGCCCGGCCCCGCTCAGATCGTGGAGCATGCGCCGCTCATTTTCAAGAAGCGCGTCGTGCACCAGCTCACTACGTCGCCCGAGCCAGCCATCGACTCCTTCGACCTTTCGCATTCCCATGTGCCACAAGAGGAAGTCGGCGTGCAGATCAGGCATGGCGGTGATGCCAAGCGGCCCTCGCTGCTGTCCTCGACAATGCTTGCATCTCCTGCTCAGCCACCGCGCAGCTCTTCTACTGCCAACCTCGGCATTTTGCGCAGAACCGAAACCGAAGACGCACGTCGGAGCTTGGACGGCATCTCGAAGGCGGCTGAGGACACGTTCGACAGCATCTCTCCGGCTGCACCTCGACCACGCTTGCATTTCGTAGAGCCGCAAAAGGAGATCATCCCACACAATCGCATCGCAACAGGGCAAGGCAATGCCACAGCATCGACCGTTCAACCTGTCTATCCTGTAACGGCAACACCGGCAGCAGATACGGCGGCAGCTGTACCGCCACAAACAACAACGTCAGACGAGCCTGCTCCCAGAAAGCGCAGCCTTGTCATTCAAGAGCATGCACATGTCATCGAACGCGCTGCAGAACGCGCTGCCAGGCAGGCCAGCAACCTCAGCTCCCAAGACCTCGAACAAAATGGTCACACGAGCGCAATGCCGAAGGCTCGACAACTCAGCGCATCGTCAGCAGGCGAAGAAACAGCATCGACCCGTTCCAGCTGGGCCCCGCGAAGCAATTCACGCAGTTCCAGCATCGGCACCTCGCCAGGCGTCGTCTCCGAGGACAACGATGATAATGAACCAGAGGCTTCCCTCGTCGGCTCGCCAAAGCCCTTCGAGCTACCACCGATAGTGCCGATCTTCAGCAATGCGACATCGAACGGGCAAGTCGAGTCTCGGCTTCCGTCTGCGCCTGCTTCCTCTTCGCGCAAGCTCACCTTCATCAGTCCGGCGCCGTCAAAACGACGAAGGTCTCCGAGCGCCAATCCTTTCTCGCCAACACGTCCTGCCCCGGATCGGAACACAGGTCACGGATCAAAGAACGCACGCGCTGTCAGCGACGGTGACGAGCAAGCACCAAGCGATGCGGCATCGCGTAGAGTCCTGGCATTTGCTGCATGTCCCAAGCCAGAGCGAGCAGTTCGACTCTCCCCAGCACATGCGATGAGGAAGCCAAAGAGCAAATTGTCGGCCAGCCCGGCACCCCATAAGCTTGCCTACTCTCAACGACTACGGGGAATTCGTGGAGCCGATCCCATCCGGTCGCCTGCACCGGAAAGGGAGAACGTCTCTTCCGATCAGGCCGCACTCTGGGATCAGCTCCGCGAAGATGTCTCCTCCCAGGGTTCCGGCTACAGCGAGGATGAGGAAGACGGCGACACCGACTCGAGCGACGATGACCAAGATGAAGGGCTCAGCGGCTCGGATTACTCTGACGTTCAGAGCGAGACACAATCGTTGCTGGATCAGAGCCAAGAGAGTGCAGCTTCCCTGAACGGGGGTGTTTCGCCATCATCAGAGGAGGAGGTTGAGCAATTGCGCCCAGAGACGTCAGATGTCGTCCCGCAGACCAGACGACCTTCCGACCGACATATATGGCGGCACGAAGCTCGGGCTGTACCCAGCGAATCTGAAACAGGCTCCAGCCATCTGGACTCGCGCAGACCTTCGAGCAGCTCTACGGGGTTGCAGAATGCCGCTCAGAACCCGAATTGGATCAGCTCCGGCTCTCCTTCACGCCCATCACAGCCGTCACAATCGCAGCAGACCTCTCCAATGTCGGGTCCGTCCAGCAGCTCTGCCCGCAAGCTCAAGCTCAAGGATTCGTTTTCGCATCCAATGTGCTTCCTTCCAGATGCATTTGAGGACTCTGCTCCCCCGACACCAACAGAGCCGGACTCTGACGCGTACGAGCCGCCGCAGCGATCGAATCTGCTACCAGGGTGGCTTTCCGAGGGCGGCAGTGCTACCAGCTCGCGTCGCGCCAGTTGGCAGCAGCAGCAGCAACAGCCGCCAGCCAGTCCTCGTATGCGTAGCGGCGACGAAGCCGGCATGGCGGTGCCCATCACATTGCCACCGTTCAGACGCTCGCGCGAACGGACAGCGACCTTCGGCGTGACGAGCGACGGGGAGCAGAACAGTCGGTCTCTTGGTGGCAATGCCGCGTTCATACGTGAGTCTGCGGGATTAGGCAAGAGTGTTGTGGGCGATGAAGAGCGCCGCGACGTACGAAGCGCCGGTGCATCTCCTTACGCGTCGCCCATGTCTCATGACCTTGGGATCAGCGTACCTATCAACGGTCGACCGTCTCAGCCCGTCTCTTGGCGACACTTGTCGAGTCAGCACATTCCCAAGCCGGATCGTTCGGCTTTCGGCGCTACCGCGTTGCGCCGAGCAAGCCATTCCACGGAGCCGAGAAAAGTCAGCTCGGCCGTCAGCAGTCCCATTGGCTCTTATTCGCATGCATATGCGTCTGGTAGACTCACACCGATGCTCCACGGCGCCGCAGGCTCGGAACGCCCCGTCCGGCCTCCCGCAGGCAAGCAGCGAGCCGTGTCCTCGTCGAGCCACATCCGCAGTCGACCGATCGTAGCGCAAAGTATGCACGACGATGTCGTGGTAGCCACATCGCCGCCGAGAGATGACGCGTCGACGCAGCTCAAGCACCATCTTGCACATTCGCCGCAGAGTCCCTCGGGCAGCACGACACCTGGCTGGATGTCGGATGGTCAGCTGCCGAGCCAGACTACGAGCAGGTATTGGACCGAGAGGCTGTCGTCGTTGGCTCAGACCATGTCGGAGGAGTTGACGATGGTCGGCAATGCTGTACTTGGAAAGGACGTTATGGGTGCGCAGGCTGGCGAGGGCGGAGAGGTGCACCGTCAGCCGACTTCAGTGCCGTTGGATGGTGCGGTCATTGTTACGGGTGAGGAGGTCGAAGGGCAGCACGCGAATCAGGCCGCGGCGCTGCCTCCCGTCACGGCAACCACGGCAGCGTATGCGCGACGCGGCTCTGCCAGCATTCCAGTGCCAACGAGACCGAACCCGGCAGCGGAAGCATGGTCTGGACAACGAGACGGTCAGACCCGACTGCCACAAAGATCTCGCTCGAGGCAACAGGGTGCACGTGATGCCACCCTAGATGCGGGCGGGAGGGACGGTGAAGGCTCGAGCACAGACGATACGAAACCATTCCAATTTGCGAAGAAGGAGATGGGAGAGGATGGATTGACCCGCTTGGTCGTCATTCATACTTCAGATACGACTCAGCTGCGCGAATGAGCGACGCTCGAGGCGATGACGAGGAGGACCCGTTGGGAACGCCAATATGCATGGTTGCTTTTGTTATTGTGTTACTTTAAGACGAAATCTTCTACAATGAGAGTTTGTCATAGCCTGATGGTGAGTTAGCTGAGGAAGAGGGCTGCTAGTCTCGGAGGTGGAGAGTGTCCTGCATCAGTTCGCCGTTCTTGCACGGCACCTTCGATCAGCCTACAACCACCTGCTTACCATCGACCTTGATTCCACCGACCACCCTCTCGTCTTCCGCAACCTCGATCCCCAAACCCTGTCGCAACTTATCCCTCCACTGCTCATCTCTTAGCTCCACCTCAAACTCGTCGTGCCCTGCCTGTCTGACCTGTCTACCGAACACTTCTGCGAAATGCTGCATGTACGCCTCAGCGATGCTCTCAACCTTTTCCTCTCTATCCACCTCTTGACCTTGCTTGTACGTGTTGTACTTTTCGAATGGACCGTTTGGATCGAGTCTGTCCTGCAAACAGGTCATGTTCCGACCTACGATTCCGCAAGCCACGATATGCTTAAACCCAGCCATGCTACGCTTCTCCACGTTGAGTGCGAAACCGTGACTGCTGATCCTATGTCTGACCTGGATACCGATGCTTGCGATTTTGTGATACTCGTCCGCCCATACCCCGGTATGATCGTCCGGCGGGGGCACCGTAGACACCGCCCTCGATTTCAGCAGACCGATAAGAGAGTCCTGGATTCGATCGACGTAACACCGACTCGCAAGATTCATAGATCCCAAATTCAAGATTGGATAACCGACCAATTGACCCGGTCCATGGTAAGTGATCTGACCACCACGCTTGGTCAGGTGGAAGTCGGCACCGAGGGATCGAAGATGGGAGGAAACGAGGTGGTTTTCGGAATCGTGCCGACGTCCTTCGGTGTATACGGGTCGATGTTGAAGGAGCAGAAGTGTGTCTTGGGATGCGAGAGAATGGAGGGTCGCTTCGGAGGTGGAAGGGGCGATGACGGTATGTCCGGACAGAGTGGATGCAGAGGAAGAGGTGGCGGAAGACAACGCGCGGAGGGCAGCACGTGCGTCGGAACGTTGCCTGACAAGGTGCTCTTGGAGAGCGAGACCAAGGTCGTAGGGTACAAATCCGGGTATGTAGATCGCTCGTACCGGGTCGAGGTGCGTGAAATCTTGGCGGGAAGCAGCTGAAGCCAAGTCGCATGCGGCAGGGTCGTTGGTGTTGTTGCGTGTTACGGCCGATGTCGAGAATGCTCTCGGGTTCGTAGCTGCAGAGCGAGCGGATGAGAGACGCGTGCGTTGCTGCTTTCTCGCGTGATTCATCGGACCTCTGCCTGTACTGCCAGGAGCAACCTTGTCCGACGAGGTGGGCCTCTTCGACACCACTGGGGTGAATCCGCGCCGCGACGGCGAAAGAGTAGGCGCCTTTGCATGAATCAACTTCCTCGACGTCGGAAGGTCATCTTGCCTCTCCTCGACCGCACCCAACATCTCGTCCTGTGCACCCAAGATGGAGCTCTTGACACGCTTCCACACCGATGCTTGGTACGATCTCTCCACGTCTTGCGGACTTTCCGTGTCTTGCCACCTCTCCGCGTCTTGCCAGCTCGCACTCTCTTGCAACCTCAACCAGCCCGGGGGAACAGCTCCTTCCTCTTGCGCACTCTGCAATTCCGCCGCGCAGACCCTGTTGAGCACCCTGACCAAATACTGCGTCTGACGAAGCGTCGATATTGGCTGAGCGCTGAACATCATTGTATCGCCACCGTTCGTCGAATCACCCACGACCCTTTGGATCGCTCGCGCCTGCTCATCGCCCTGCCGAGCTACACTCTTGAGCGTCGTGTCGAGGTTGAGTTTGCTAGCCGAGGCTTTGACCTCGCCTGACTCAGGCGACAGGGCAAGGGTATGACCGTGCGCGACGAGCGGATCCACGACAAAGGTGTAGGTGCTCTGTGAAGGGTTGACTCTCCACCGTTCGAAGAGGTTGAGGACGACGACGGCGGCGGGGTAGTCGCGTTCTGCCATCGCTGCTCTGAGCGCCGCATTGAGGGTACGGCGGCTTCGACATGCTGCGATGTTGTCGGTAGAAGTGACCACTTTGGCGTCGCCTACTTGGACGAGAGACTGGATGAGTGTACGCGATGACGGCAGATCTTTGAGCTTACTTGACGCTTGTGCGTTTGTGTGCTTGGCAGCAGATATCTGGATGGAAAAGAGCGCGTGGAGCAGTGCGGCATCGTGCAATTGACCAGCTTCGAGGATGCCACCCAGCTGTTTCTGTATAATCTTGTATGCACCAGCCACGTTTCCAACTCTGGCCTCAAAGCTGAGGATGAACGCTACGATGGCAATGTCGACGGGTACACGATCGGCGATCAAGAGGTTCATGGCATCTCGTATCTGACTTGAGGTCCTCTCAATCCTCGCCGTCGACAGGTGAGGTAGGTCTACCAATTTTCGGATGCCAGCCATGTATGTGAGGTAGGGCGCGGATTTGATGGGCGTTGGAAATTGTCGAGTTGCCTGTCTGTATCGATCCAACCAAATTCTAGCGCCTGGAAGATCGCCTGCGTCGACGCGAGCCTTGATGAGCGATTGCCAGAGCACTACATTGCTGCCCCAACCTGTCAAGTCAATGGATAGGTCCGCGTGCAGAACGGTGGGATCACGGGCTCCCTGTGCATTGGCCCATCGACGGAGCAGCGCTTCGCCCTCCTCGGGTTTTTGCGTGCGGCCGAATGCTCCGATGAAGCTCGAGAGGGCATGGTGATTGATGCGCCTGAGGTGAGCGGCTTGATCGTCTGCGCTTGCGGCAGGAGGAACAAGGTGTTGGAGGGCATTCGCTGTAGCATGGTACAGTTGGTCGGGATTAAGCAGATCCAAAAAACACGAGAGCATGGCCGAGATCATCTTTGCTGTGGGCTGAATGTTGCGTTGGAGACAGACATCGTAGATGGCAGCGATAGCGTAGGCGCATTGGATAGGAATGTCAAGTGACTTTGCTGCAATGGCAGGATCGAGACGGGCTGGTCTCCAGAGATCGGTATCGGTGGGTTTGGATAGTCTGGGAGCCGGGCGTGTGGTGGCGTGTTTTGCGCTCTGAATGCGCATGCCAAGGATGAAGTTTTCCATCTGGTCGGCGGTGAATGGTGTGCGACTCGAGTTGGCTACATCTTCGGTAAGGGCGGTCATTGCGGAAAGGATGCGATTGTCGCGGATGAGACGATTGATAAGATGCGCCCTGCTGTTGTACACCTTGCTGCCCGAGGCTTGGGAGAGCTGTCGGGTGCGTTTGGCGAGTGTTCGGCCGGACGAGTTGGACGGCTCGAACGGTTCACGAGCAGCGGGCAGGACTTGAAGATCTGCGGCTTTCCTTGGAGCAGGCGAAAACAGTTTGGAAGCGGATAGCAGCGGCTGCAATGCATTGTTGACAAGATTTTGAAAGGGAGTAGGCGGCGCTGATCTGATCGACTGTGCGTTAGGCGTAAGGCGCCGTGAAGAAGCAGCTGCGGCACTGCTTGTTCCCGCAGTAGCAGCGGTACCGACCCTGCTGAGGGTGGTGTGGCTGACCCTCATGCTGCCGAGGCTGCGAGAGAATACTGAGGATGATGGTTGCAGGAAGAACAGCTCTTCAACATTATTTCGCCGTCCAAAAAGCCGTTGCTCAGCCTCAGCCGTTTCAAGCCGGCCGGTAAGAAGAAAAGCGCTTTTCTGACAGAAATCTGCGGTAAATCGATGCACAAAAATGCACGAATTTCGCATTTTCAACGTCAAATTAGGCTCTGTCGATGTTGCTGTCTGTGCGCCCTCGGTGCTGCGTCCAACCTTCACACCACCATATACAATAATACTCCATCGCAAACATGGAGTCAAACAGCTTGCTCAACAGAATGGGAGCACAGGGCGGTGCGGAGAATGCTAGAGGTGGGCGTGGAGGAGGAGGTCGTGGCCGCGGCGGTCGGGGTCGAGGACGAGGTGGCGCCGGTGCTGGTGGCGGTCGAGGGCGCGGAAGGCCCCGTGTAGGCTTGGCAGGAGCATCTGCAACACAAGAGACACACTCCAGCACGGCCAACAGCAGTTTTGTCGCCACTCCTGACGACACACCTGCACCCTCTGGTACCAACACGCCCACCTGGACGCCCAAGCCAATCGCACCTGGCACGGATGCCGCCGCCTATCTGACGGAAAACAAGTTTGCGGACCTCAAAGGCTCCGTCGACGACCGCCTTCTTTCGGCCATCCCTTTCCCCACCATGTCGGCTGTCCAAGCCGCCACACTCTCCACCGCACTTTCGGGCAGGGATGTGCTGGCACAGGCAAAGACCGGTACGGGTAAAACGCTCGCTTTCCTCATCCCTTCCATCCAAAAGCTCTGCGCCCTACCCAAACCACCCCCGCAAACATCGATCTCTGTCCTAGTCCTCTCGCCCACACGTGAGCTGGCTCTGCAGATCGAAAAAGAGGCTCACATGCTGCTTGCCAACCTCCAAGGCACCTTTTCGGTCCAGCACGTCGTCGGAGGAACCAACATCGGTGCCGAACGCAAGCGACTTCAGCGCGACCGCAAAGACCTGCTCATCGCTACACCCGGTCGTCTGCTCGACCACCTCTCCAGCGATGCTCCTGGACTCGACCTGCGCAAGGCTTGCCAGAACCTTCGCGTCCTCGTCCTCGACGAAGCTGATCGAATGCTCGACATGGGTTTCCGAAACGAGCTGGAGAAGATCCTCAAGATGCTTCCCGATCCCGTCGCCAGTCAGAGACAGTCGCTCTTTTTCTCGGCCACCATCCCGAGCTTCGTTCACGAGGTCGCCAAACTTCGTCCCGACCACGCATTCATCTCGACGCTTACCGAGCAGGACAACAACACGCACGAGCACGTTCCTCAGGAATCGCTCATCTGCTCCCTTCGCGATTGCCTTCCACGTGCACTCCAGGTGGTGCTGACGGAGGCCATTCGTCATCCATCCGACCACAAGCTGCTCGTGTTCCTGCCTACGGCGAGATCGACCTCGTTGGCAGCTGCTGTCTTCACGCAATTGCGCAACCAGCGCGGTTCGGCGTACTCGAAGCTGGGTCCGATCTTCGAGATTCATTCGCGAAAGTCACAAGCGGTCAGGACAAAGACGATGGAAACGTTCCAGACGAGCACTTCGGGTATCTTGTTCTCTTCGGACGTCACTGCTCGAGGAATCGATATTCCCGGAATCTCGCTCGTGCTGCAACTCGGCTTGCCTAGCAGTCTGGAACAGTACGTCCACCGTCTCGGCCGTACCGCTCGAGCAGGTAAGCAGGGTCGTGGAGTCTTGATCCTCGCCGATTTCGAAGCGTTCTTCCTCAACCAATCCGACGTCAGGAAACTGCCCATCACCAAACTCGACGTCGCAGCCGTCGAGGCAGAATCCAAAGTCGCCCTACCCCAAGTGACGAACGATGTCGATGGTGCCATGCAATCCATCGATCCCACCACGAGGAGTCAGGCGTACCAAGCCCATCTAGGGTTCTACAAGGCCTACCTCAAACAGCTCAGGTGGAAACCGGAAGACTTGATCCAGAGTACCAACGAGTACGCTAGAGACATCTTGAGGTGGAACGAGAGTCAGGGTGGTGCCTGGGTCGGACCTCCGTTGCTGCAAAAGACCGTGTCGATGATGGGCTTGAAGGGCAAACCAGGACTTAATATTGTCAAGGAGTTGCCGGGCAAGTCGGGTGGTGGAGGCGGAAGAGGCGGTGGGGACAACGGTGGGCTCAAGAGGCAGAATGGGGCTCAGGGTGGGAGGTTTGCGAACAAGCGATAGATGTCGTATATTGTATGAATGGAAGTGTCTTGGGTCGAGTTCGTGCGTGAATTATGTTTGCGAATGTCGGTCTGAGAGCTGTGTGAGCCGGAAGATGCGCCGTCGACTCACCTTGAGAAAGAGGGATGACGTGCCGTGTGACCGGCTACGAACAACCATGGCTTGCCTATGTGCGGTCCGGCGACAATCCAATGACCGGCCCAACCGGATCGCTTGTGGCTCTCACCGTGAGAGCCCCTTCATCCATTCTATCAGCGAAACCTTGAGCTCGCAGACACCAGAGTTACGCCCACAGCACGACGACTTCGACAGAATCTTGCCTAGATATCCGTTGGTAGCTGTGTGGGAAACGTGTAGTCAGTTGTGGTCAACTCAAAAGACTCGTTGGACGAAGAGCAAATCGCTGAAATGAAGTGCATGAGATGAGATGTCTGTGCGAGTCGTCAAAGCTTTCTGCCACTTCGCGACGACGGTCCTCTGACACGGTGGGTCCTTCATCAGCAAACGCTTTCCCTCGAGCTGGATCAAAAGCAGCTGGTTAGGTTATAAAGCTTCACAGCGCCCGAAAACTACACCTCTTCCTTCGAGCAACACTATCTCGCTCACAAACACTCACTATCACTGAATGTAAGTTGTCCACAACCGCTCGTCTCCGTCGATAACGACACGTATTGACACACCTTTTTCCACCTCAATCTCCTCAGTCAACCATGCAATTCGCTCACTTGCTCAGCGTCCTCTCTCTCACCCTCACCCTTTCCCACCTCGCGGTCGCCACCGCCATCCCTCCAACCTCGTCTGGCTCTGACTCCAAGTTCGTCAAACGGGGCAACCATGTCCACTACCACAACGGCGGCTCGTCCTCCGGCGGTGGTGGCATGTTTGGCAACAGCAAAGGCTCGATGGCCAAGACCATCATCGGCGGCACCGCTCTAGCCGGAGGAGCTGGGTTCGCCGCTACGGCTGGCTCGATCGGTGCCCACCGGCTATTCGATCAGAAAGACGACGACCAGGAGGGAGGAGGTAGGAAAGGGGGAGCGCAGCAGGGTCAGACGGGAGCTGCGGGTTGGCAGCAGCAGATGCCTGGCCAGGACCAGGTGCAGGTGTATCCCAAGGGAGACAATAGGGCGCTTGGTGCTGGGACGGGCGGTGAGCGAATGAGGAAGTTGGTCGTGCCGGTGGCGCTGCTCATGTCGGATGGAAGTTATCGGGCGTTGAGCGAGGAGCAGCAGTATGAGTTGGAAGGTGGAGAGCGCGGGATGCAGGAGGAGCAGCAGGAGCCGCCAAGGTACTCGCCTCAGATGGGTGGCGCTGGTCAGGGTCAACCCGGTGCAGCTGGAGGTGGTGGGTTCGTGTTCCCTGACCAGGGCGCAAAGTAGAGACTCGCTGGTACGATGGCTGCTCTACTGTAAGCAATGGCTCGGCTGGTGACTTTCTGAGACCCTTGTGCTTGTCTCTAGGCTCGATTCGATGTCAATCACATTCCTCCACAACCCATTCTATCTATCCAACGATGTCTTGTGCTTCCCTTCGGCTGGAATCTGTGACTACAGTTTCAATCTATACCCCCTCGCACTCAACCACCTCGCCAACCCACAACACACCCCCACATACACCAACAACAACCCCACCGCCACCGCATCCCTCGTATACATCGTCTCGATCGTCAGATTCACCAACCCCGTCAGCACGTTTGCCGCCAAAAACACCGTCAACGAGTGTCTATTCAGATCCTCCAGTATCCGCGGCGTCATCGAATCCTCCCTCCCCTCTTGCTCTTCCACCGGCTGCAGCACCAACCCGTACACCACGACATACCCCAACAAGAACGACGTGTTGAACGCCACCACCCACAGCACGTACGGCAGATTCGCCAGCCTCCTACTCGTCCTCCACCCCACCACACTCGCCAACCCAAACCCGCTCCACTCTAGGATGGCTAGGCTTGCAAGTACCATCGCTAGTTTATCCGTTCTTGGTTTCGCCCGTCTGCGGCGAATCTTTCGATAGGCGAAATAGGGGTCTAGGGGTAGCACGTAGTGACCTAGATCGAGGCCGATGTAGAATATAGCGAGGTAACCTACGATGCTGGTCAGACCTTCTTTGTTGGCACTCCAGAGTGTATCTCGGTGCAACGTGTCGGATAACGCCCATTGCTCCCACGCCGTCGTCTTCAACAGGATCTGGTGCAGCAGTGATATCGCTATCCCGACAACGCTGAACCTCAGCCCACCAGCCCTCGCCATCATCCTCCCCACCGAACTAGCCAACGGCAGCACCGACAGCGTAAAGAAAAAGTTCCAATGAACACCATACTCACCCACATGCTCCACATACTCCACCCCCTTCACACTAACCACCCTCACCACCCCCAACGCCAACAGCGGTAGACACTTTCGAAAGTCACTCCACAGCTGTCGTCGTACCCCACGAAAGCGATTCTCAGGACTCTTGAGGAACGGCAGGGCGGAGATGATGCCGAGACTGAAGACGAACGAACCGACACCCATGTCCATCCAGCTGGTGCCCCAGGATTCGCACTTCGAGAGGAAGCGCGGGAAGACGGGGAAGTCAACGGCGAGGATGGAGATGATGGTGACGAGCATCATGTGCGCTCGGTAGACGGTGAGGAAGGGTCGCGGTCGGACGAAGAGGTTTCGCTCAAAGTGCGGGTGCGACTTGGTCGAGCTTGTTGAGGGTGGGTCGTGAAGGGTTGATTCGTCCGTAGCGGGAGAGGTGGAATGGTCGATCGACGGTGATGGATGTTTCCCCTTTCCCCAAGGATCCACTACGCTCCTAGCCAGCGGTGACATGGCAGACGAAGCCGATACGACGGATTGCGCATCGGATGCGTCTCTGGAATGCAGCAGTTGCAACGGCGAGGTTTTCAACGCTGTGAGCTCTGCTGGACGTCGTGTCGGCGATGGGAACGCCGAGGTAGTTGCTACGTCGGGCGATAGAAATGCCAGGTCACCACGAGAAGCTGCTGAGCTGGAAGTCGCTGATCCGAGGATCGGACTCTGCGGAGCGGTGCTCACCGAGGTATCGATGGATAGATCGAGGTCAGAGTGGTAGGAGGAGGAGCCGGGACCGGAGTAGAAGTTGGGTGGGGCGGCTGAGGCGTGTGCTGCATCAGCGGCCGAGTCGATCGAGACTCGAAATGGTGGCTCAGGTTCTGCTGTGGCTGAAGGGGCCAAGGACGATGTTGTTGCGTGTATGCCGGTGTCGACAACTAGGTCGTCTTGATCCTCGTCGTCAGAGAACTTTTTCGACCAATGTCGTTTGTCCTTGCTGTCGTTCTTGCCTTTCGTCTTTGACGGCAGTGATGCACCGCTACGAAGCAGGCACACCAGTATCGCGATCAACACACCGTTCGTTGCCAGCAGATGCGTAGCAAATACTGTATGTGAGGCCACCGCCGGCACGATGAGAACGAGAAACTCGAGCTGCCAGTCGCTGAACTTGTCCATGATAGCCGTCACATGTGACCAGGGTGAGCTATCATTCGGTCGCCATCGTCGATCCTTACGAACAAAACGTATACGTTTAGCGCTGAGTACAGCCCATATCGCGTAGGTCAGAAGCATCACGAGCCCGAGCGTGTTGACGACGTGGATCGAGCTCCCGGTCTGATCGGCGATCCATGCTTCCTTGAGCTGCTTGTAGGAGCTTGCATCGCGATGCAGCGCAGGCAAGGAAGCGGAGGCGCTGTGTGTCAAGAGTGGCGGGTCGTCACTGCTGCGATGGTCGGAGTGATGTGGGAGATTGTGATGGCGGTGTACAGCATCGATGACGGCAAGAGGCTCGTTGGTGCCTGGCGGGCCGAGTGGACGATCCATGTTCTTGGCGACGTCGACCTTCCAGCTCAGGCCTGCAGCATCAGAGCATTCTCGTATATGCAAATATGAGGAAATGTCGCAGGGACAGTTGGCGTGAGTGTCGATGATCGCAAGAGGTCAAGAAAGGAACGGCGAAGTTGTTCTTTGTACGACACTCGAGCGAGACTCGTGTTGGTTTCTAGAATTTCATGCAAGCCCACGGCTAAATTTGGTCGTTGGTCGCCGGTTTATAGGATGACAGGCGCTGCAACTGCAGAATTCTTTGGGCACGGTCCCTCCACATGCGACTGGTTTGCGTGTCACAAGCTTGGCTCCTTTCCTTTCTACACTCACCTTGCCATCCACTCATCAGCATGTCCGCTTCGCCGGAACCATATCTACTGGCATCGACCATTCTCACCCCGGAAGAACTACCCAAACTCGCCCTCGTCACCTACGATCCCTCAGCATCTCACAACGATGACGCAAGTGGCAGCCAATCACCAACACCACCACCCCACACGCAGCGCATCTTTGTCATTGTCTCCAATGTCTCCTTCGGTGTAGAGCAGTCGTGCGTGCTCGTCATCAAGCCACGCCGAAAGGATCCAACCACGGCAGTCCTGCTTGAAGCGATACCCATCCTGCCAGATCTCAAGATCGAAATTGAACCGCAGCAGGGGTTGACCGCATCCGCGGCTACTCCTCGCAATCATCCTCCAGCAGCGACGACGTTGGGACTGTCGAGCTTGCCGCAGACTTTGCCGACGATACATGCGCTGTTGGAAAGTGTGGTGCCGGATCTGTTCGATAGCAAGGCGGTGGATAGCTCGAATGCTGCGTTGAAGCTGACGCTTTCGCATGGTAGCCAGGCTGCGTCGGGTATGACGAGCGATGCCAGGGGGTTGAAGGATTTCCTGAGCGTGTTGAAGGATCTGCTCAAGGTGGCGCAGGAGCATTCGTTCGAGGAGGACAAGACGCATGGGTGGATGAAGGCGTATACGGAAGAGCTCTCTCACCATTCCGCATCGCATGTGGGCGCAGCATCGCAACTCGACACACCTATCTTTTCACGCTTCACAAACAGCGCTTTCCTCCCCAGCAACGCTGCAGCACACATCGCACGTCCCGCATCTCCAACCGCCTCCGACATCCGCATCTCCGTAGGCACGTTCAACGTCAACAGCCACCTCCCTCCGGACGACATCCCCACCATCATCGGTCTCAAGAAATGGATCAAAGCGGAACAGGATCCCGACCTCATCGTCCTAGGTTTTCAGGAAGTGGACAACTCCAGCGGAGCGTACCTCTACCACTCCCCCGCCAAGGAGGATGCGTGGGTGCGTGCGATCACGAGGGCGCTGGGAAGACGCAGCGAAAAGTACTGCAAGTTGGCGTCGAAGCAGTTGGTCGGGTTGATGGTGTTGGTGTTTGCAAGGGAAGGGTTGGAGGTGGACGAGGTGGCGACGGCGAGCGTCGGGGTGGGGTTGGGTGGGTTTGTGGCGAACAAGGGGGCGGTGGCGGTGAGGATGGGGGTGGGGGAGAGGACGATTTGTTTTGTGAACTCGCATCTGTCGGCGATGGAGGGATTGCAGGCGATGGAGAGGAGGTGTTGGGATTGGAGCGAGGTGTACAAGAGGTTGCGGTTTAGGTTGGAGAGGGACAAGGTGGATTTCTGGGAGACACCCAAAGGGGAGGGGGAGAATCGGTTCAAGACGCAGCAGGATATGAAGGACGAGGTGATGGATGCGGAGGGGAGTGGTGACAGAGGCTTGATGGAAAAGGATGATAGCAATCCAGTCGGTGAGGAGGTTCCGAAACCTTTCACCATCTCAGCGACTGACCCCGACAATCAACCAGCAGCCCCTCCCGGCATCACCGACGAGCTCACCTCCGCCGCCTCCCTCGACATCACCTCCGACTTCATCCCCCCCTCCCATCCTCCACCTTTCTCCACCACCTCCACCTCTCCACCCTACGTCGAGCAGTCCATTACCGACCACGACATCATCATCCACTTTGGCGACCTCAACTTCCGGCTCGACCTCTCGCACTCGGAAGCGCACCGTCTCATCCGTCAGAACGATCTCGCTACGCTCTACCGGTACGATCAGCTGGAATCTCTGCGGACGTCCGGATCGCTGTTCGACGACTTCCACGAGGGCAGGACGGCGGCGTTTGCACCTACGTACAAGTTCGACAGGGGCACGGATGTGTACGATACGAGCGAGAAGATGCGGGTTCCGGCGTGGACGGATAGGGTGTTGTGGTGTGTGACGCGCGAGTGGGAGGAGGATGAGGTGGCGAAGGAGTCGATGACGCGGGAGGAGGGGGAGAGGGAGAGGAGGCAGGGGGTGGTGTTGCAGGAGTATGCGAGCGTGACGGATCTCAAGTTTAGCGATCATAGGGCGGTGCGTGCTACGTTCATCGTTAGGATCAGGTGAAGCATCGGATACTGCTATTTGTATCATCCATACCATGCAATACTAGAACATCGTCCAAGGGCTATCTACACTTGCACCGCTCACAACCCCAAACTCCTCAGAACCCCCAACCAACCCCTCCCACCCCACTTGACCCACTCGCCTCCACCCCTCACGACCCCCTCCACCGCATTCACCAGTCCATCCTCCCTTGCCCGCACGACCCTCCACAGCACACCCCTCGTTTCGTCCCACCCACCGCTCCCACTGGCAGCATGCAGGATCGCCACAGTGTACGCCGCACCCAGCCTGACACGCACAGCGTACCAGTCCGGACCGTCTGGATCGCTCCACCCTGTCATCGCTTGTGCTGCGGGGTGTGTGAGCGCCTGATCGACGAACGCCGAGGTGAGGGTGAGCAGGGGCAGCGGGGTGGGGAGGTTCGGGAGGAGCGTTTGGTGCGGAAATGCCGAGTGCAGAGAGGATGTTGTAGGAGAGAGCGTGGAGAGGGAGGTGAGCGCGGGGAGGAGGTGCGTGCGGATAGAGTGAAAGTGCTGCAGACGGGATTCGAGGAGTGTGGTGACGTTGTGAAGCGCGGTCTTGGATTCGCTGGGTGACAAGGGGGTCATACGAACCGGTCGAGCGGCGGGAGTGTCGGGATCTTGGCCATCGCGTACGAGCTGAAGAAGCGTAGCGATGGGCATGGAATGAACGACGGAGATGTCGCAGAGGTTGCTCCATGCGGTGAAGAGCTGGGTTTCGAAGTGTGAATCCGGACCGGGAAAGAGCGTTTCGATGGTCCGAATGCTGCGAGCCGGGTCTGAGGAGGAGGAGGATGCGAAATAGGCTTGCTTGGTGAAGCCGTATTGTGGGATGTGTGGGATCGAATCCAGAAGCAGCAGCATGCTTGCACTTGGAAGGGTCTTGGATGTGTGCTGCGATGTGCTCTGATCAGAGGCGTGAGGGGTGTTGGATGTGCTGGCTTGCGACGGGTCGAGAGTGCGGGCGGTGGACGTCAAAGTCCGAGGTAACCGTGGTCGAGCTTGAGCAATTGCAATTCTGCCAGATCGTGCGAGCCGGGCTGTTCGAACCATAGCCCCAAAAGGGCGTGGAACGGATATTGCTGACATTGTGTCGCTTCTGTCAAAGCCTTGCGATGTTATCAACCGATGATGATGGTTCGGAAGAAGCAAACGAAGTAGTTGGGTTTCTTCTCGTGTCTTGCGGGCGTGGACCCTTTCCGCGCACCAAAAATTCAAAGTGGAGGCTTTGCAGCTCAATTCTTGCTCGCCAACCCCATCTCAGCTCGCCTCGTCCTCATGAGATCGTCCTCCCTAGCCCTCATAGTCTCAGCTTCTCTCACACACACCGCACCAGCACCAGCCATATCGATCGCATGAGCACGCCCAAGTTCAACAGCAACGTACTGACCTTGAAACGTCTGTCTACACACCGTACAGCACGCTCTTGTAATCGCGCAGGATCACACCCACACTCTCCGGGCCCGACAAGCCCACCTCGCTCGCCACGGCCGAAATAAACCTAGGCGGAGTCACATCGTACAGCAGATTGATGACGGCCAAGTTGGGCGAAGCCTGCCACTCTGCAGCATCGATCAGCCCACCACCTGCTGCGCGCTTGTTCGCCTCTCCACCATCTTGGTCCGCTTCTCCGCCGTCCAAGTTCTGCTCCGATGAAGGCAGCAGAAGATCGAGCGGATTGCCAGCTTCGTTCTGAACGAAAGAATCCAGCTGTACGCGTTCGGAGAACTTGTACGTTTCGCAGCACACGATGACGGGGATGCCCTTTTCCTTTGCCATCATAGCGCAGGTGGCTGTTCCTGCACGAGAGTAGAGTGCGCCATTGGCGAGCAACGCCGATGTACCCAACAGCAAGATGTCCGCACGCGGCATGAGCGAGGACACGCTAGAGATGAGACCGTAGGTGCACGGGATACCTGCAGCCAGCAACACCGAGAGCAACGCCCTGCCCTCCAACAGCGGTCTCGTATCCACGACGATGACCTCGAATCGCGTGCCACGCTGCCAAGCAGCCAGCAGCGTACCTTCAACAACCGACGATCGGGCAAACGTCATGACGACATCTCCGTCCTTGATCTTGTTGCCCGCCTGGGTGCGGATGATCTTGGAAGCGTAGACGATGCGATCGCGGATAAAGTGGTCGATTCGCTCCAGAAGATGTTCCTTCGCTTCGTCTTCGGTGAGGTCGGCGCAAACGACCGAGATCTCGTACTTGAGGTATCGCACCGCTACACCTTGGGAAGTGCCCATAGCACGTGCATCGACGAGATGTCCGACCTGAGCAGAGACGGTCTTGAGGAGGTCGCGGTTGAGCATCTCGCCTCGAGGCGTGGTGTAGTCGCGAATGACGTCAGCCATCGCACGGAGGAGGGCGATGGCGCGTGTGTCGGCGCCGATGAGCTTGTACTGGGCGAGCTGGGATGAGAGTCGCAGGATGGAAGGGTGGATGTTGGAACGGAACGAGGCAGAGACTTGAGCTGCAATGTGTGCATTGTGCGGTTTCCCGGACGAGACGTTGCCGAAGAGCGCGACGCTGGGATGCTGTGGGATGGATTTGGCGGAGGGCTCGTTGTCGTGTCCAGCACCTCTTCTCGCGCCGGAACTGGAAGCTGTAGCTGCCATGGAGGTGCCTGCTGCTCCACTTGCCAAGGCTCCAGCGCCTGGTCCTGGATTACTACCACCAAGACCAGCGGTGGAGCCGCCTAGCCTTGCATTACCTCCTGGGTTATTGGCAGAGGAGGATCCGGGTCGTCTGCCTTCGCGACTGCCCTGCTGGCTTCGATCCGCTGCACCTCCTCGCTGAGCGGCGTTGGGTGCAGGGAGCCCTCGCTGCGGGGTCGACATGTCACCAGGGGCTCGTTCTGCCACCTTGGCGGCTCGTCTCGCAGCTTTGAGCTCCTTTGCCGACTTTTTGTCGTTTGCAGCTGGTTGCGGCTTCGTTGATGGAGCTGAGGCTGAGGATGATGAAGATGCAGCTGCTGCGACAGGCGGAGCTGTGCTGGGCCCTGCAGCCGAGCTGGGTCTTGAGGTCGATGCTGGTGCCGCGTCCGACATGATGGGTGACTCGACTCGATGAGGAAGATGGTCGATGGTGGAAATGTGGAAGAAAGTGCAACAGTGGACAGCTCAGTTGAGAAAAAGTGCATGTCTTCTTCAACCGTGGGTGCTGCACAAGTCGGACCCGTGGTCGAAATTCTGGTGTAAACTGTTACACCTTTGTTTCTGCTATTCAACGTGACTCGAATTCTTTTTTTATTGTTGGAAGAGCGAACGCTAACAAGGTACAGGAAAAACCTGTGGCTGCGGTTGATTTTCGGCTGAGTGGCTGATGTTTCGTTGGAATTGGGCGTTGGTTCGGCTTTGCTGGGAACGGTTGTTCGGAAACGCACCTCGCTTGCCAGCTTGTGCTGCTCGCTAGCTTAGAGGCTCTCTGCAGCTCTTTTCGCATCGGCGCCTCCTCTGTTCAGCCAGTGACAAAGCACAACAATGATGATAATTTAAGCTTTCACCTTTTTTGCTTCTGCATGGCTTGGCGAGGGTGGGATGCATAAGGTTGAGACAAAATCTTGCACCGCCACTACTGGCGGCAAGGAAAGCAAGGGCGGCTTTGAGCGTCTCTCCCTTTTCTCACGCCTCGCACAATTGCGCATTTTCGTCTGCAGCCCCGCTGGCTTCCCCCGTCATTGTCCGCTTGACACACTCCGTCGGGCGCAAGTTGCTGCCCGCTGTAGATGCATGCGATGGGGTGTGTCCATTTAGGCGTCAAGGCAAGTCATTGTTTTGTGCGCACGATGGTCGTATTCGCTGCCCGCTGCGCACTGGGGGTCAAAGCTGCGTAGACAATGAACAGCAGCCGATCTTGACGAAACTCTTGTCATCGTGCTGAAGCTGGAGTGGGACATGGAAAGAAGGCTAAGGATCGACAAGAACGTAGCGACTTGTAACGGTCCAGCTATCATAGTCGTAAAAGCATCTTTGTAAGACAGCTTACCCGTAGCGGGTTCTCCTTGCAGCTATGAGATCTTTGCTTCTTGTTCAGACAGTCCTTGCTGTCGACAAAGAGCTTCCTAGCACGCCAGCATCCCGAAGCTACCCCTTGTGAACACAGGAAAGGAATGCAAGGGGTTTGGAGTATAATGATGAATTCCTATTTTGTTCCTGCCTCACGACTCGGCTCTTCCAAAGCGATGGAAAAGGCACCGCGTGGTGCAGCGGAGCTGCGAAACCCGCGCTTCCCGAGCCCCTTGCTTCACTTTGCGCCCTCGAGGGGCTCCAATCATTGCGATCGGTGTACCGCGGTGAGGCAAGGGGAGGACAAATGCTTACCGGTTGTACCCTCGCAAAGCTTCCACTTAGGCACACAGATCTTGAGGTACAAGCGCCGTTGACGTCCTTAGAGAAGTAGGAAGTGAGACTTGATCTGCAGCGTACTATGGTGAGGGAGTGAAATGGTCGATGGTTATCCAGAGTAGGCTGGTCTCCAGCACGAAACGCTTGCCGCTCATACAGGCAGGCGATTTGGTACTCCGACTCAGATTTTTCAAAAGGACAATGCCCCGAATGCGGGGCGGCGCGCTGACAGGACGCGAATCTCCGGCGTAAGTAATCTGCGAAAAGATCCACCATCCTCCAACGTGGTGGTGATTTCAACGTATCGACCGCGATCCACAACAAGGTTGGCGGCTAGAAGAATATCGCCGGATGCGCACCATCATCTAGTCATGCGAACCGCTAAGCGAGGGTTCTCTGTGTTTTTAACACTTAGACAGGACCAGCACGCTAGTTCGTTGCATGGCTGAGACGGAGCGCAAAAGCGGCTTGATGTTGGCGGAAGTATGAATCGATGCAGATTTGTTGCGATGCTCTCCAAGCAAGCTCATTGACTCTGATCGACGTCGAGAAGGGTAGAGCACGAACAATCTGCTTTTGGCATTCGACAGGAAAATGGTCGCGTCGAATGTCTCGCCTAACTCAACGCGAAGCTCACATGTCCGCCTCGCCTAATCCAACCTCTCATCCACGGATTCGGAAGCGGTTTCCAATAATTCGACAGGATCGAGGATCTAGCTCGAGTATGGCTTTGCGTTCACGACCTTTACGTCTTGATCGTTTGCAACATGGATAGGTAACATGCACTGTATGCATCTAGGGAAGATCCCTTGTCGCTTACCTACACTCCGCCTCCGAATTACTGCGGTCGGTGTTGAAGCAGACACCCGATGTTCCCAATCTTGCGCCAAATCGGTTTCGGCGGTACAGTGTTGCGTTTGTCATCCGATGTCTCATTTTTTTTCCCTTTTGAATCTCCGATGGTGCGGAGAAGTTTGATGGTCTTGTTTGAGTGGATTCGTCACATTCGAGTTCCGAATCAAGATCAATGCAGCGACTCGCTTTCGATCGTATCCTGCTCCACGACGGTGGTCATAGCACAGCAGCGATGATCATGCGGATGGCTGGAGGAAGTTAGTTTTCAACTGCGATCTTTGTTCGTTACGGTACCACCGACTCAACTCCGAAGACAATTGAGAGCGGCAAAGCAACCCAGCACGCTTCGAGAGACAAAGCTGCACAACGTAGCAACCGTGTTGAGAACTGTGCCTCAAGAAGCTACCACGGCTCGTCACGTTGAGGGCCGGATCGAAGTCGACACTGTCATCAGATGCCCCAACGTTCTCGCATCGCGGTAATCGACAACTTTCTCATGCTTCCAAGGACAATCAGATATCGAGGCTCGAGCTTGAAAAGAAAGCGTGGCACAATGGTAAGGTGCTGGCAGAGGAATTTGCTGATCGAACAGGAACAAAGCATTCAACGACCAGGCTTGAGTTCGAGTTCGAGAAGGCCGAAGTCGAGACTCGCAAGAGTCAGGAACCCAAAATCAAGGGTGGCGCTTCGACCTTCAGATCAACAGCCATCTCCCGCTCGAATGCCGCGGTGTCAGGTCTGGTTTTGACTTGTGTGACGCTGCCGTGCGATTTGAGCAAATCCTGATGTGCACAGGTGTGGGTGGCGTCGACAAGCCACACGAAATCATTGTGCGAATTGCAGGACCCTCTTTTTCCTTTTTCCGGCACTGTGGGCTAGTGGGAACGTGATGCTGCAAAACGTCCCAAGCTCTGTATGTGCATACAGACAAAACGGCGAGGGTCGGCAAGAGCTTGGTACGCTCGAACCTCGATCACATGTTCGTATTGATGCGCAGTCCAATGATCGAAGCGGTTCTCGCCTACAAGAAAGAAAACACAATCGACTCGAGTTGCATCAATGAAAGCATTCGGGAAGCTGAAAGTCGAGTCGACGGTCCGAGCTTGGTATGCGATGCCCGCTCTTGTTACCCACGATCGACCCTCGCGTGTGCGTGTGTGTGACGAACACGCAGATGGAATGAACTTCCGTTTGGCTGCAACGCTGTACGCCTAGCTTCCGTTGCGGTGCAACTGCGATGTGGTTTGGCGATGGGTTGCTGGACAACGTCGCGGCGTTCCGACTCCGCTGTATCCAAAAATGGACGGCAGGGTCGGCTGACATGTCGGCAGCATGCGTGTAGGGCTAGCTTTCATATCCGATAAAAACAGCCAGAAAGTCAACACAAGTGTGCCGAGCATCTCACGGCTGAGGACAACCATGCACTGTGATATGAAGCAACGTGAACTCGGTGGGCTCAACCGGATGATCTTCCGGCAAAGGTAGCAGCATACAGTGTCAACTCGCACGCCTCAGTTGTCACCTTTTCGTAGGCAACGACGTGATCGTCGAAAAGTCTCTCGAGAGGTTAATCACATGCACTGCGTTCCTGATCGCTGTTCTTTCAAGCAGTCGAGCCTCGAGAGTGCATTGCGTTGAGCCACAAACACAACGACGATGTGCATCCGTCTACGCCACGCTTTGCGGCGGTCGGGTGGCTCATCGATGCTCGAACGTGCTCCGTGCCTGAAGCATCGAACGTATGCGACGATCCCATCAGTCAAATGCTGCCAAGTCATGGTCGTCTAGTCGATTGGTGGTACCAAATTTTAAACGTTTATTTTGACATAAATAATAAAAATCATTTGGTTCAAGTTGAGCCGTTCCTAGCCGAGATTGCCACGCGGCAGCGGAAAGAGGAACAACGGCAAGCCGATAACGCGCCGAATGGAAATTTTGGTGCCTCACGCCCGTACCTCCTTGCAGACTCGATCTGAACACGCTTGGAGAGACCCGTTCCGCCCGCCACTCGCATGCAGGAGACGCAAAGGCCTCGTCTCGATCATGGTCCCTGCCTTGCGTGGCTTTTCCGAAAGCCTCACAGAGTCCCGAGCTGAACCTTGGATCATGACGGTCGGAAGCTTGACTTCAATGCCTCTGCTCAGCAGCTCGGTGCAAAGGTGTTGGCAAGCCGAGGATCCGGTCAGACGTTCTGCTCGATGAGCTTGTTCATGACGAGCCGGGATCGAAACACGGGTTGCTGCTTGTACAAGGAGGTGTTGGATAGTTGCAACTCCGACCTCAGAGCTCTCTGAAATGATAAAAAAAAACAGGAACGGCTGCTGTGTGGTCCCGCGTTGTGTGCTTGTGCCGTCGACCGCATTCGAATTCTCTTAATTTTGATTTTTCGTGATTGGTGGTGGCTGCTATGCTTGGGGTTGATTGCTTTTGTGCAGTGTATGCTGCATGAAAACGCCTCAGTTTCTTGTCTCTTGGTGCTCGTACAGGAACCTTGCATCGTTTGCACCCACGCCCTGCCAGTTGGTCTGCTTTCCCACACTAGCTTCACTCTGTTCTGTGCCACACACACACCACACACACACCGACTTGGCTGGCAGCGGCTCGTCCGAGATTTGCTTCGTCGCCTTACGGGCTGAATCTCGCTGTCTCCCCCCCTTCCTCCGCTCCGTGGCTTTTGTCCGTCCTCATTGTTCCAGCTGCCACATCGCCTGTCAGCAATTAATTGTACTGTCACTCCTTTTTTTTTCGTACCCAGCGCCTCAGCGCAACGCTCGCTACCCCCGCCACTTTCCATTCTCCTCACTCCGCCAGGCAGCCAGACAGACAGCCAGCGGAGCGGCTATCGTCGTTGATACACCCGCGTCCATCGCAGCTCTCTGCCCCTGCTTTTGGATTCGATTGCTATTCTCCCCCTTGCCTCGCTTCCGGCGCCTTGGTTCCTGTGGACCACGCGAGCCACGGTAAAGCCTCTCTCTCACGCCAAGTTAAGCGACGTTCTGCGGTCGCAGACTCTCTCTTCCACCTTGCTCTCGAATCACTACAAAAGCCAACTTCGGTGTAGCCGCGACCCTTTGTCCCCGTCTCAGGTCCCTCCTCCTCCTACACCCTCCTCGTCTCCATCACCTCACGCTCTTTGCCCTCCTGGTCGTTGGTTCCATCTTGCATCCCGTCTCTCATCCTCTCCTCATCGTTTCCGCCATCAACTGCTCCGTCTCTGCTACATCTCGCCTGTCATCGCTGCTTTCAAGTGGTCCAACGTATCGTCCTTCTGCGCAAAGTTGTGACGTGAACTGCATTCCAACACATTCCCGCCGACACCTCGACGCCGCTTCGGAGGACTTTCATCACGGCTTCGGCGCTCGGCTTCGAACAGCCACAGGCAGCCTCGTTCTTCGCCCAGAATGGATGGCCTTCATCAGCTTGTGCCTCGCGGGCTCTACATGGAGCCCGTCTTGCCCAGTGGCGTTAACACGAGCAGTAGGTATCTCCTTGTGCTCTACTCGCATGCCTTCTCATCACAACCCGTGTACTGACGTCCCAATCTCGCTCTCGTTGCGCCCTCCCTCTTCGACAGACCTCACAGCCGTAGCTGAATACTATGTCACCCACCGCATCCCTCAACGCTTCAACCCGGGCATCGTCGTCGCCTCGATCGCCGTCTCGGCGCTCGGCTCCTACTCTACCCTCCTCCTCCTCGGCAAGCGTACCTCCAACAAGGGCAAGCGTAACATTTTCCTCCTCTCCTTCGCCGCCACCACCATGGCTGCCGTCGGTATCTGGGGCATGCACTTTATCGGAATGCACATGAGCCTTCGTCCCGTCGCAGGCGTCAGCTGGTACATCAAGGTCGACCCCGGATTCACCGTGCTCAGTCTCTTCGTCCCTATCATCGCCCTCCATGCCGCGTTCTTCATCGTCGACGCCGCCATCTCGTTCAGCTTTGTCCGCACCACCATCTCGGGTGTGCTCACCGGTCTCATCGTCAGCCTCATGCACTACTCGGCCTCGCTCAAGACCAACTATGCGGTGAGCTACAGTCCGACCCTGGTCACCATTTCGATCGTTGTGGCGTGTGTCGCTTCGACTGTCGCCTTGACTGGCTTCTTCAAGTTCAGGGCGCAGTGGGAGGACTCCTGGTGGAAGCGTATGCTGTGCGCGTTCATCTTGGCCGCCGCCGTCTCGGGTATGCACTATATTGGTGTTTGGGGCACCAGCTACAAGGTCAAGGCGTCTACGGTTACGGGTGCCAACGAGATCAGTCTGTTGACCGGTCGTCAGCGCAACAACGTTCTCGTCATCGCCATCGGTTGCATGTGCTTCGTCATCATCTGCCTTTCAATCTTCATCGCCGTCTCGGACATGCTGATCGTTCGAGATGCCAGGCGAAAATCCAAGAAGGTCGTCGTCTGCTCGGCCACCTTCGACAAGCAGGGTCGTCTGCTCGTCAAGCCCGACGGTACCATGCCGCTCATGATCATCGAGACGGACGTCAACACGCGCGACATCCTGGACGCGCTGGACAACCGTCAGCCCACCTTCCAGTGGCTCTACTCGCTTTCGTGGGACTGGGCCATCATCGCGCCCTGGCTCCGCGCCATCACCACGCGCTTCGCGGCCGAGACGCAGCAGGCGCAGCGCAACGAGGCCATCTGGAAGAACCGCGGCAAGAAGATGATTGCGCAGGGCAGACGATCCCTGGACATTTCGGAGGATCGTCGCAAGGGCCCTCAGAGCCTGGCGGATTTCCGCGATCGTTTCATCGACGCTGCGTTCCACTTGGCGCAGGAGCTCGACATTCCTTTCGAGGAGATCGGAGTTCTGTACGATCACGTTCTCCCCACGGGCACGCGTAACAACGGAAGCAGCGGCAACAACAACAACGTCGTGACGGACAAGTTTACGCCTTCGCGTCAGTTTGCCGACGACGAGAGCTCCATCAACGGTCCCGTTCCGAGCATCTTTGGCGAGGGCAACGATCAAGAGGAAGGTGCTATGCTGTTCCTCGTGCGCGAGCTGCCCAACTCTGCCGCCTCGACCGAACGTTTCCGCCAGATGGGCTACCGCATGACCGAAACGCGCTTCCTCGCCGGCGTCCTCGCCGACCGCGTCTCGATCCAGAAGGAAGAGATGGAGCCGCTGCTCGATTCGCTCAAGGTGTACGCCAAGCGCGGCACGCGCCCCGTCGTGCAGCCCTCGGGAGTCTACTGCGGTCTGTTCGGCGTCCGCGCCTCCACCAGCAAGGAGGGCGGACTCGACGTGCTCGTCTACAACTTTGCTCGTCACCAGATCCCCGCGTACCGTCTTCCGGACGTCTCGTGCATCACGCCCGAGATGAAGACGTTCCTCGGATCGCTCGACCAGGCGACGATGGAGGACGCCATGAAGGTGTGCGAGCGCGAATCGATTCGTTCGGGAGAACGACGCAAGTACCTCCAGTCGATCTCGTCGGTCAACGTCGCCGACAACCACGACAACGAGGCCGAGCAGGAAGCCGTTGAGCTCATGATTCAGTTCCAGACCGCGCTGTTCATCGCGCTGGATGCGCTGCACAACTCGGTGCGATTCTATCCGAAGATCTGCCAGACCGCCAGGATCAGCGCAGAGGTGCTCGAGGTGCCTTCCAGCTTGGACGATTCGACCGCACCTGCCGAGATGATCCTCGTTCAAGCGGTGCTGCCGGAAGCCAGGAGCGCCGGAAGCAACTACCACGATGGCAGTGTACAGCACACCGCAACGGGCCAGGCGGGACAGGACATTGTACCCACGGACAAACCCAGCTCGGCGACACCCTTCGTGTTCGTCCCCTACACGCTCTTCAGCAAGTCGCAGATGATGCTGCTGCGAGGCAGACAGGCGGACGACTTTGAACACGAGGTGATCCTCGAGATGCGACGCAGATATCCGTCTTCGCTGCAGAGCGAGGCTGAGGAGAAGGGCCTGTTCGAACCGGCACCCGCAAATGTCGCTGGAAGGCTGGGACGCAAGGAATCGTTCGTCGTTTCGAGTCCCACCGCGAGGTTCGGGAAGGGTTACGCGGGGAGTGACGACGATGACAAGTTGGAGACCAGCAGCAAGTTCAGCGATGATCATCCGACGTCGCCCGTTACGAACAAGGTGAACCTGCTGCCGAGTGGAAAGAGGTGGGTTGGGGATGAGGAACCGACGGGATTGTCACCGGCAAGGAGGCAGTCGGTTACGAGTTCCAAGTCGAGGCACACGAACGAGGATCACGAGATGAAGCAGATGAACGAGCGACCCGCAGCTCCCGCTCGCAGGTACTCGCCTGCTGGTCAACAGGATCCTGCCGACGCCATCACCGAGGAGGCCAACTCGATCGTCTCGGTCGATCCTGAAGCACCGACCACCATGCGCGAGGCTGCAACCACCGCGTTCGGTCAACCCACCCGCCAGGCATCGCGACCCTCCACTGCTCCCGCCAACGTCATCCGTCGCGAACTCAACTTCCTCCGTCCCTCCTCCTCCGGTCACCACTCCGCCCTCGCACAGCAAAGACCCATCACAGCAAGTCAGAGACAGAGGAGGAACCGAACCGCCCTGTCACCCACCGACGAGGGAAGTCACCTGGCTAGGCTCCAGAGCGACGGCTGGCATACGAGGCAGATTCAGAGCTTGGAGAGGAGCCCCGCGGGTACGGCGCTGCTGGGCGTGGATTTTTGAGTTGAGTGAAAAGCTTCTGGTTAACATACACGCATTCTGGGCTTCTCGTCATGAGAAATTCGTCATTCTTTACCAATCATATGAGTCGGGTGTGAGTGAATGGACTGAAGAATGATGGTGAGCGATGCAGGGAACAAGTGAATTCAGTGCTGCGCTCGGTTAGCTTTATGCCTTGATGAATCGGAGAAATATTGGGACGTGCTGGCGTCTCAATCGTAGGAAAGAGCCACTGAACGACACCTCAGGACGACTGTTCTCGTCCAACGGTCACACCATTCCGCAGCCGCACACACACAACTCACACCAAAAAGATCCTATTCAACCACTTCTCGAGCTTGTCGACAAGCGTTTGCATTTCATGGCGTCTGTACAACTGTGCCGACACTACGACTGATCTCCACCACTGCTACCGCTCCCGATCTCGGCAGAAACACATTCCACCAGGGATGAGATGAGATTACCCAAAACACCATTGCCTCCCTTCGCACTTGAAGGCTGCCCCGCCAAATTTGGCGATGTAAACGGCGCAAGCGAGATAAGCAGCGCTCGTCGGAGATCCCATACTGCCGCTGCGCCGCGTGCCGACGATGCGGTCTGGATGCCGGCTTGGACCTTGCGCAAGACCTGCTCGATGTTGGGTATCGGCTGGAACTGCCTTCCTGTGAGCGTGGCTTCGTTCGACATGGCAGCAGAGATGCGGGGCTTTTGCGATGCCTTCGAATCCTCGCCCTCGGCGGTGTTCGCAACCGCTTTCCCTGCTAGCAAGCCGTTGAGCAGTTCCGAGCCCGCAAACAAGCCCGTCTCCGCGTTTGCACCCGCGTCCGGGCTGACTGCGTCGCCATCCTGCTTTTGTATCTCGCTACGAAACAGCGGCCGCGAAGCATCCGACACAATCAGCCTTGATCGAGTCGCCATCCTCAGGTCCACCGCAAAGCGATCCTTGAAACGCAGCCTGAACCATGTAGCGCCTTTGATCTCTACCTCGGGCACGTCCGCGTCCGTCAAGCATCTTTCGACTAGCGGCGCCATTTCGCGTGCCAGTGGCAGTGTGTCCTGCAATAGCTGGAAGAAGCCTTTCCAAACCATGCGTTCCGACTGCGGTTGGACCACGGAATGGATCGCGGCTGAACGGGCCGCTACGTTGACGGTGCGTCTCAGCTCGAACGCCATGGCGTTGTGTGGGTTGGCCGAAGCGTGGGCGTCGTCGAACCAGTTTGGAGAGTCTTTGACCCTCTGTGCTGCATCCCTATCGAAGACGTCTAAACCTGCCGTTGGAATCGAACCAAACTCCAAAATGTAGCCACCCATCTGCGTTGTCGTCAAATTGGTGAAGGGCTGTATTTCCATCTTTGCATCCTGCCATCGCACTCTCACCAACAGCTTGCACTCCGAGCCGTTCACGACGGTGTTCCCGTACGAGAATATGACCTTGTCAAAGTCAAAGCATCGGAGCTCGACCCGTTCAGCAGGCTTCTTGCAGCTGACTCGGGAGCGCAGCGCACGTTGCTGCCACGCTCGACTGGCATTGAGCACCTCGCGCGTGATCAGCACCATTCGCATGGCCCGCTCCCATTGCGTGTAGAGAGTGAGGATGCAGTTGTCCAGATCGCGAGTAGACAGTGTCAGCAGCGATGTCTCGCTGTCAAAGTCGATCCAGGTCAGCGCAGAGCTAGAATGTTGGTCGGCGGTAGGGGCGAGCGACACCACCTCGTGCAGCGATCTAAACCGACGTGACTTCATGCGCAACTTTATGCGCATTTGAACGCAAGACCTGTCGCTGTCGTCCCAGTTGCGTACGCGTAGCGAGACGTTGGGCTTTGCGAGGTGCGCTTTGGCCGGACCAAGTAGATCTGCGGCACGAAGACAGAGTGATGGCACAAGCGCCGCAACACCGTTTCTTTCACCTCCCTGGGTGGCCTCATCGTCGCTGTGGGCAGGAGTGACGTCCGCCATCGCGTGTAGAGCCGCGGCGGCATCGAAATTACCATCGTCGTCAAAGAGGCCGTCATCGCGGGCCTCTGCGGCTTGAACCGCTCTATCAGCAGAACGTCGTCGCTTTTGCAGTTTGGCGGGTGGGGACGACCGCAAAGTGTTGCTGCCAACGTGCAGATATGGGATTCCGCGCAAACGCAGCTGCTGCTCGACACGGAAGTAAGAAACAAGAGCGATACAGTACGAGTGGACGTCTGCGAGCTCTTCCGTGGTCAGATTCTTCTGTACGAGATCGGGGTCGCTCTGTCGAGCCGAAATGCTTGGCGCCCCCTTGCGCTTTCGTCCATCTTCACGATTCATTGTTCCGGCATCGATGTCGTTGTCACGTCCGGCTTCGGACGCAGCAGCGGCGATCTTGGACCTGTCTAGCCATTCGATCGACTGCAGAGCGAGAGATGGAACGCCCGTCGCATCCAAGGTCTGCGCAATGTAGACCAGAGCAATGCCGACGCCAGCCAATTCGGAAGGCTGCAAAGCCAGAAAGTAGCCGGGAAAGCTGTTGCGCAGCGGCACGAAGAGTCGGGGCACTGCCTCTGGTGATGTCGACACCGAAGGGCCAAACTTGGCCAAGTCCTGCGGCCGTAAAGCGAGCTTGCGAACGGCGCGAAGACCAAGATGGGATGACATACGTTCCCACTCTTCGACACGAGCAAACACTTCGAGCTTGTACAGAACGTCAAAGACGGCTTCGATCGATTCGTTGATGCGGTCGGATGCTTCGGTCAGACGAGAGTAGGTGGCACGCGTTGTCAAGATCGACGCTGTGAAGCCAGCCGCTTGCCGAGACAGCATTTGTGTATCCTGGTCCGTCGTGGACCGGGTCGTTTCCGAGTGGAGAAGCAAGCGTCCGGTCACTGGATCAACGCTGAGGCGAAGTGCAGGAACGGACGAGGTCGAGCGCTGCTTGAGCTTGGCGCCGCGCTGATGGTGGCTGCCTTGCAACGCTATCTGCAGGAAACTGAAGCTGGTCATCTCTGTAGCTGTGGAGAACTCGTCGCCTTGCCTCTGAGAATGCTCTTCTGAAAGAGTGCAATCCTCCGGGCGGAGCAGGCGAGAGACTGGATGCTCGCTGACGAGGATGCGACGGTGCAGGTTGCGCAACAACGCCAGGGTATGGCGCTTGATGACCAAGCTTAGCAGAGACTCGATGTCCAGACTGCTGGACGATACGGCGAGGTCGTGTGTCTCGGAATCAGCGAGGATGCTCTTCTCGGCATTCCAGGTGACCTGGAGCCCCCTTCGCTTGACGGTGATGAGGCTGGCCGTTTCATTTGCTTTGCTTGACTCCTCGTCCCCCTCGTCGAACATTGCGGCGAGAGCCTTTTTGGCGCCTGGCTGATCCGGGAGATCCACGATAGTGATTTGAACGCTGCCTCCAGCAGCAGGACCCTCTGCGCGTCCTTTTGCGCCAGCTGCGCCCTGAGCCTGGGTCCAGTAATAGACGGTGAGCCTCCTCGGACGCTCTCCCGTCTCGATGCGGAGGTTGGTACCCCAGTTGAGTCGACAAAGCTCGAAGGCTTGATGTTGTAGAACATCCATCTGGTAGTGCAGAGATCGCTCTTGCAAGAATGCAAATAATCTGGCAAGGGGTGCGTCGCGCTCGACCGTGTGCTTGACAGTGGCCAAATCATCCTTGTCTATGTCTTTTGGAATGTCCGAGTCCTTGCCCTCGATCAAGGCGGTTGTCTTTTCGACCGCATCCTGCGCATCCGCTCCCACCTCGATCTCTGTGGCACCTGTTTCAAGCGGCACCGACTTGGACTCGTCGTTGCTTTCGCTTTGCGCTCTAGGTGCAAGCTCTCGATCTCCCCACACACGGAGACGTTCCCGGAATGCTCTCTTTGGCTTGCGTGGGAAGGACTTTCGACTCGACTCGGCGCAGGAGCCTGTTGGGGTAAAGTCAAAGCTGAGATCGAGCAGCCACCACCTATCGTCAGATGAAGGTGGTGTCGGCTCATCGGAGCGATGATTGACTGTCTCGTCCTGCCCTGCACCGCTTGCTGCAAGCTGGGCATCAAAAAAGTCAGGGACGTGGAAGTGCACCTTGCCGTCGTGAATGGAGTAATTGGACAGAGGCGCAGGAACGAGCTCGCGGCAGGCCATGCGGGTGCGGAGGGCATCTTCGAGCCGCGTGACGATGGCTAGCGCTTGTTGGTCGGTGAAAGGTTTCGGCGCGACGGCCATGTCCTTGATGCTGGCAGGAAGTCTTCGATAGGAGCCGGTTTGCAGGACATCGATGGCTGTTGGGAGGTCGGCATTCCTCATGCGTGCGTTGGGCAAGATCTTGCGAATGTCGGTGAGACCGGCAAAGACGTCCTCGTGCTGCCATTGCTGTTCGGAGAGGAGTGCGATGATGTTTCTCGACTTGTTGAGATCAGCGACATCTTTTGACCAGCGTGCGAGTACAAGAAGCTTGATAAACTGTTTGCGGACATCGAGAGCTGTGTTGAAAATCTTTGCACGTTTGGATGAAGATGGCAACGACGGGAGCGTCTCGGCGAGATTCTGAAGCGACTCGTAGCCAAAGTTGGCGAGTCGCTCGACGAGGGCAGCAAGTGAGACGAGATCGGCCTCTTCGAGGGGCAGCTCCTGCTCTAGCTGGGCGAGAGGAATGGCCTCGATAGGGTCGACCTCCTTCTGTTTACCTTTTACATCAGCGGCTGCAGCAGTAGTGGTGGTGCTGCTAGCGATGCCATTTGACTGCCTGGTATCGTGAACGCCGTTTGATACAGACGAGAGGTTTGGAGTAGCTGCTGGTGGAACTCCTATCATGAGCTTGTGAGGGGAGGACGCCATTTGCTTGTTCCTATCAACAGCCGCAGATGGCGAGGCAGCGTGATAGTGAACGCTACCGTTGGACGCCATGATGGGCTGTGTGTGCGCGAGCGATGGAGGCCGAGATGAAGCGGGGCTGGAACGACCAATTTGTTTCACATGCTGATGCGGGGTAGAAGTGTTGGCGCCATACGGAGACAATGGCATGCGCTGCTCGAGGCGGTGATCGTTGGTGGTGGACGGTGGCAGTCGGTGCTACCGATACGAGATGCGTGGCGTCGAGATGCGTGGTGTTCAACGAGGGGATCGCACGACTAGACTCGGTCGGATGATCGCCGCTGAGTGAGTGCGACAAAGAACGGCAAGGCGAGGAAAGCAAGACTGGCAATCGTGTCGTCGGCTACAAAGGCGTTCTGATGACTGCGTTTCGTGGGACGCTTGAATGTACGTCGTGTGCTTTGAGAGCGCGGTACTGTGGAGCTGACGGTGAGGGATCGGCGAATCGGATAGCTGCCGTTGCGATGGTCGGGGGCGACCAACAGAGGCGTAAAATGAAGCTTCGCTGCACAGCAACCGAATGCGTGCAGCCGAAATGAACGGACAGAGACGGCACAGCGGCAGGGCGGCTGGCTCGTCAGTCGTGTCGATCACAAAGGATGTAGTAGTGTGATGAAGGGGGCGGAGAGGACGAAAGGATGGTGGAGATGACGACGAGTCGTTGAGATGGTGCAGCAAAGCAGCTGGCTCAAGCGAAGCCAAAGTCTTCTCAGACAATGGCAGCCAAGGCAGAATGCAGTGTCGCGGTCGAGCTGTTGGGCCACACGTAAATTAATTTAGATCTGGATTAAAAAAAAAACAATTAAAGAGAAAAGGTAGGATTGAGACGCCTTGCTCTGTTCAGATGCCACTGCAATCCGAACATTCTCGCTTCCGGCTCGGTCTGTGACTGCAAGCGTTGCAGGCCATCTTCCATTTCCATTGCGACCATCTTCAATATTATTTTTATGTTTGTCAAAAAGCGGCTGCAACTGTCTGACAGATTGCTTTTTGATTGTCATACTCCGTACACCGTAAGGTATTTCAAAGACGGCCAAAAGGGGCAGACGATGAGCCGAGTTGCTTTCTACTCACGCTGTTGAGCTTCGTCTCGTAGCATGAGTCTGAACTGCAGCTGTTAGAAGAGGGCATTGTCGACTGTAGCGGGTTCCAAACCGAGCTCGAACCTTGTGAGCCGGCGACAGGCCAAGTTAGTTATCGGCCTCCACAGAACAATGAAAAGTAGTGTGTGCCTGCGTATCGACGACGTTTCTCAGTGAGCTAGCCTTTCCACACATCAAGCTGCACTTCTAGCAGCTTGACTGTGTCGATGAAGTCTTGAAGAGAGGTAGGAGCTTTACAAGCATCTGCAGCCCGCCCATGCGTTGTGCAAGGGACAATGAGGTGCTATACCTATAACTTAGAGCCAAGCCGTTTGGAAGAATCCGAAATGCCAACGCGGCTTCGAAGCGTTGGTGCTCAGGCTAAGCCGCAAATCCTCTGCTTAGCATCGGGAGGCACAACAGGGATTCGCGCACCGATGCACTTCCTTCTCACGCACGCGCCTGTTTGACTCAATTTCGGAAGCCAGCGTTTCAGCGACCTGTGTGTCACTTTCAGGGTCTCGACTGCCTTTCACTGTCTCACGGTCGTCGCTTCTCCATATCACGGCTTCGGCTTCGATCCGACTACGCCTGAAAGAGAAGGCGCATACCACCGTAGCAGCAGCAACGTACTTGGCTGGCTCAGCTTGACTGGAGCTGGCTCGCACTGAGCCATGGACTACTTCAAATCGCTCAGCTCGGCCGCCTCGTCGGTGCTCTCGTCCGCAGCAAGATCGGGTCCTCTTCCCAACTTCACCATCGGCCAAGAGATCGGCGAGTACCGCCAGCAGACACTCTGGTCACTCTATTCAGCGGTCAAGCGTGACGACAATGCTGCCTGCACAGTGCTCGCCTTTGACCTTTCCCATCCTCACAATGCAAGCCGCGCCAATCTTCTCCCGCTCGCAAAGAACGCCGCCAGGAAGCTCCGCATCACTCGCCATCCCGACGTGCTCAAGCTGCTCGACAGCGCAGAAACCAACACCTCCGTCTACATTGCTGTCGAAAAGGCGACGCCGCTGTACAAGGTGCTTGCGCAATCCGAAGACAAGCGTGCCACTCCTCAGCGTCAAGACTGGATCGTCTGGGGCCTTTCCTCGATCGTCAACGCCGTCAAATTCCTCAACGTCGATGCCGCTTCCACCCATGGCAACCTTCGGCCCGAGTCCATCTTCATCAGCGCATCAGGCGAGTGGAAGCTGGGTGGGTTCGACGTCTTGACACCCAATGCCGAAGCCCCGCACGGCCTCCTCTTCACCCAAGGCTCCTTGATACCCGACGGCAACCGATATGCGCCCCCCGAACTCAAGCAGAATGGCTGGAACGTCTTGGCAAACATGGACTCGACCTTGTTCGACAGCTACGCGCTCGCCCTCGTGGCCATCGAGGCGTTCAACGGACCCTTACCACCCCAGAACGGCACGGCTGCCCCTCCAAGAGGTCACGTACCGCAGCAGCTCTATGCTGCGTTGCAGCGCATGCTCGTCCCCAACGCAAAAACGCGCAACACGGTAGTCCGAATCTGGGAAGCAGGCGAGGCCGAAGGTGGTTTCTTCAAGGAAAACACGCTCGTCAAGGTGGCAAGAGGTCTCGACGGCTTCCTGCTGGCGACCGAAAACGAAAAGGCCTCGATCATCAAGCTCTTGCAAGAAAAGCCCGACTCGTTCACTCCGGATTTCCTCATGTACAAGGTCCTCCCAGCGCTGGTCGCAGCTCTCGCTGCCGTGCCTCCGCCTGGTACTATTCCATCCGCCAGCACGCAAGCTTCCGTTTTGCTGCCCTTGGTGCTTCGTCTCGGTCAGCCTTTGCCAAAGGAAGAATGGAACGTCAGCGTGGTGCCTCCGGTGCTTAAAGCGTTTACATCTCCCGACCGATCCACACGTATGGCTTTGCTCGAGAACCTGTCCCTCTACGCTGAACGCATGGACAACCGGATCGTCACAGACAAGCTTTGGCCGAACCTCATCACGGGCTTCAACGATTCGGTGCCCGTCATCAGAGAAGCTACTCTCAAAGCCATCCTCCCACTTGCACCAAAGCTCTCGGACCGTATCCTCAACAACGACTTGCTGCGTGTCCTCGCACGTACTCAGGTGGATCCGGAAGCAGGCATCCGTACCAACACCACCATCTTGCTCGGTCGGCTCGTACCGCACCTATCCATATCAACGCGCAAAAAGGTTCTTATTCCCGCATTTTCGCGCAGTCTCAAGGACCAATTTGTGCACGCCCGTGTTGCAGGTCTCATGGCTTTGATGGCGACAGGCGACTCGTTCGATCACGAGGATTGCGCAAGACACGTGCTCCCCGCCGTCACTCCCTGCATGGTGGACAAGGAGAAGCTCGTTCGTGACCAGGCAGACAAGGCGGTCAAGATGTTCCTCGAGAAGGTCGAGTCTGGAAGGACGGGCATGCCCGATACAGCGCTCACTCCCGAGCAGCTCAATGGATCGACGTCGTTCAGCGCACAAGGTGATGCAGCAGCGAACGGTGCGGGGTATGCCACCGCCATGGCTGCAACGGCGGGCAGCGCAGCGACAGCGTTGGCGGGATGGGCTATGACTTCGGCGCTCTCATCGCTCTCCAACTCCTCATCCGCACCGACCGTACCAAATGGAAAGCCGCTTTCTTCTGCTGCAGAATTGCAGTCTCAGATGGATGGACGCAGTAGCACACCAATTGGATCCGCAGGCGTCTCGGCAACACCATCGCCGTCTACCCAACCATCTCCCTCCTCCGGCTTTGCGAGTCTTCGACTCGGTTCCGGCTCGGCCGCGACCGATGCGGACTCCAACAGCTGGGCACAAGATTCGTACACTTCGGCCAAGTCACCACTCGACTATGATCTTGACGATGACGCAACTGCGCCATCCGCTTCCGCTGCTTCCGCTGCTTCCGCGTTCCAAATGCAGTCGGCAGCTTCAGATGCCGACCTAATGGATGTCAATGACGACACTGCCGATTGGTCAAGTTTCGAAGTAGGTCAACCAAAGAAGAAGCCCACCGTCGGACGCACCAAGATGGCGAAAGCGAAATTGGGACCTCGACGAACTGCCAGCAACAATGCTGCTACCGCAGCTGCGAGGGCGGCGGTGCAAGCGGATCCCAAACAAGCCATCAGTCGAAGCAGTCTGAAAGTTGCTGCCCCAGTGGAAGCGGAAGAAGCGTGGGGAGAGGACGCTTGGGACAACGCCGCAAAAGCTACGGAGGCGGTAGAAGGTGGGTCGGCGTCTCAGTCGACGACGTCGTTGGTGGATTCGCAGGAGCTCACAGCGCAAGCGTTTGAAGCGCCTGTACCCAAGGATATTGCTGCGGCCCCGCAGGCAGACGACGCGTGGGCAGCATTCGACGATAATGCAGAGGAGGAGGAAGATGCGTCCCCAGCAGCGGTAGTGGTAGCAGCGGTGGCAGCGCCCATGTCCAAGGAAGAGAAGAAGGCGGAACTCGAGAGGAAGAGGAACGAGAGGAAGTTGAGATTGGAACAGCTGAAGAAGGAGAAGGAGGAAGCGAGACTGCGGGCGCTTTGAAGTGGTGGTGACTCAGCAGCGAC
Organism: Pseudozyma hubeiensis SY62; assembly: GCF_000403515.1. NCBI lineage: Eukaryota > Fungi > Basidiomycota > Ustilaginomycetes > Ustilaginales > Ustilaginaceae > Pseudozyma > Pseudozyma hubeiensis. The sequence continues at coordinate 7,835 of NW_012133811.1, read as the reverse complement.
TGTTGGCGGCACGGGCAGGGAAGGAATGACAGTTGTTGGAGGAGACTTTATGATTGTGAATGCTGATCACAAGTGGGTATGATTTGAGGAGAGAAGCATTTCGTCGTTTAACACTATGGAGCATCGACGGGTGCAGGCAACTGAGTTTTGGCCTTTGCGAACCTTTCCTGTGCAGCCTCTTTCCCACTAGGGCCACCATGACCAACTCCATACTCTCCCACCACATACTCGCCTGCTCCCGCACTCGTTCCCTGCTCACCCTCTCCACCGCTCAACCTATCCAAGTCTTCCATCACCTTCTGTTCCCTTGCGCGTCGTCGGAAAGCGTTCCATCTCTGTCTACCCTCTTCGCTCCTCGCAGCTTCTCTAGCGTCGTTGAGACTCTTTGCAGCGTCCAGGTGTGACTTGTCGGCTCTTTCGATTGCTTTTGCGCTTTGGAGAGAGAGTCTGGAATATTGAAGACCTGCTAGTAGCCAGGTGAGGAGGAAAAGGGAGGTGATGAAGATACCGTTCGAGGTGTATTGACCGTTACCGCCGTTCCAACCTGCCGAACCGTGGTGGGAATGGTGAGGGGAAAAGTGCGGGTTGTAGAAGGTTTGATTTTGCCAACCGAAACGGTCGTGACCTGGACCTGTGTAGGAAGGGTTGTAACGACGCGTGTAGCGATGATCTTTCCAAAGATCGGAAGGGTTGGTGGAAAGAGTGGAGGTGGAGGAATTCCAGCCGATGCCAGCACGATCGTAGAGCTGTTTGGTGTGGGGATCTTTGAGAAGGTTGTAGGCGGAGATGATGGATTTGAACTCTTCCTCGGCGGAAGCTTTGGTTTTGGTGGAACTGGAATGCGGGAATCGGTCGGGATGACAGGTTCGGACTAGATCGTAGTAGCGAGATTTGATCTCGGAAAATGTGACGGTTCGAGACGGGAAGTGGAATATGTCGTAAGGTGTCGGGTTGGTGAGGTGGGTGGGATAAGAGAGGTCTGTGTCGGATGATGTGGAAGATCGAGCTCGTGCGTTGGGATGCGATGTGGATGAGAAGGACCGATTGCGAGGGATCAGCAAAGAGGCTCGAGATGGGAGCAGCCAGCTCGGTGGAAGAGTTTGAGCCAGCAATAAGGCCTCGGTCGGACGACGAGATGAGACAGCTCGTCGTATTGGTGCGGCGGCGTTGCGAGTGGTGAGACCGGATGTCAGGCGGCTAGAAGATGCACCGATGCTTCTTGAACCAGAAGCCACAGCTGACGAACGGAACGACATGTCTTCCACTTCACCATGGAGACCGCAGCATCGAGGTTCTCGTGTAAGTCCTTGGAGCGGTCGGTAGACGCAGCCAGTACCTGACGTTGTCAAAGATGCGTGATTGCCGATGCGAACGTTGTCGGCTTCTACTGTCCGTTGATTACGACCATGTCTTCCCTATCTAGATACAGCTCCGTATACGTTCGTTCGCTCTGCGCTCAAGTCGTCTCGAGTGGTTCCCTCAACAGCGCCGGAGGGAAGGTGTCGATGATGGTAGTCAATCGAAGAAAGCCTCCATTGGACCCCGCACCTTTGATTCCGAGCTGCACGCTTAGCCTAAGTTGCATATTCCTTGTCGGCGACTTTCTGTATGGCGGGCAGCCTAACAGACACAACTTAATTTCGGTGCCTTCTTCCCGCATCCCTAGTCGCGCGTGACGTTCCATCAGCTGCCGAGGCCTTCTCGCCCGATAGGATACGTCTTTCCTCAACACTGAGACACGAATCGCAGAAAGAGAACATACAAACGTCGACAGGAAGAATGGGATAATGGACGAGGACAAAGCACGATGACTTGCTCCTAGAATGATTTTTCTGATACATATACACATGATAGAAAAGGGAAAGATGATCTGCTGGAACATGGATCTAGCAGCAGTACTTTTGGGCAGGGGGGAGTGGGGGAGCGGCTAGACTGGCAGAAGGAATAGAGAGAGGAAACGAGGGCGAGAGCGATGCATTCAGCGCTCCTAGACCTTTTGCCCGAGAGCCTGGAACTGCTGTGCACGACCACGTCCACGTCCACGGCCGCGCGCTGCCGAACCACCTCTCCTCTCCCTCCTCCCACCAGCCTGACCTCCCTCGCGATCGCCCCTCTCACCTCCGCCGCTCCTCTGCTCCTTGCCTTCGCCCAGCTTGGCGTCCAACAGCCTCTCGTTCTGCTCCAACATCGAGTTGGCCTTGTCAGCGAGCGTCGCTGCCAACTGCTGCACCTTGGTCAGCTCCAGCCTGTGGAACGAAACCACGTTGGCCGAAGGGTCGAGCGAAGCCGCCAACTCGTCGTTGTAGATCATCTTGCTCACCATGGCCTTGACCAACTTCTCCTCGACATCGAACGTCGCTGCCAGGTGCGAGAGCGAGACAGACTCGTAGTAGGCAGAGTACGAGAACAGATAAGTTCGCAGTCCGACCTCCTGGATGCGTTTGGCGAGCATCGCCTTGACGTCTTCGGAGCCGGGCAGGAGCTTCCAGATCTTGATCTCGGCGATTAGGTCGATGCACGCCTTGCAGTCGCCGTTCTGGAGAGCCTTGCATGCCTGCATGATGTGGTCGCGCGTGTTCTCGGGAGGGCCCGAAAACACTTGACGGTCAGTGTAGTCGAGCATGCGACGGAAGGGTCGCGAGATGACGCGCTTGCGCAGCTCGGGGTCGTTGCCCGCAAGAGCCATGTTGGGCACTTCGAGCAACATGGACGAGATGAGGTAGATGCACTCGAGCAGCTCGAGGTTAATGTGCATGTGGAAGGGAAGCTGACGCTGACGCTCGAGCTTCTCCTGTTCGGGTGTGATCGTGCTGAACTGGTTCTGCTTCTGAACACCCTGTGCGAGCAACTCCTTGACACGCCCCGTGGCAAAGATCTCTTGCAGCGCAACCTGCGACTCCTTGATGAGGCCGTTGCGGAAGGCGCAGATGCCGATCTGGACCACCACGCGGTTGTAGAGGATCTGAGTGGCGACGTCGGCGAGCTGGATGGCGTCCTGCAGGTGAGACATCAAGAACATGTCGCGCGCGACGTGGTAGTCGGCGTGAAGCGCATGGAAGTAGATGTGGCAGAGGACGGCGCGTGTTCGTGGTCGCTCGGCCTGCACACCACGAGCCTGGTAGAGGTAAGTGCACAGAGCGCGCACAAGCACGGCGGGGCCGTCCTGCTCGGCGACACGAGAGGCAGGGGGGAACAGCTTCGACTCGGACGTCTTGGCGGCCTCGCCGAGCGTCGATTCGAGCGCCTTGATGATGACGTCCTGCTTGGCGTAGACGTGGTCGAGACGACGCATGGTGCAGCGCGAGAGGGCCTCGGTCTCGGACTGGCTCTCAAAGTATCCCTGTGCGAGCACGATGGTCTCGTAGAGCTTCTTTTCGTCGCACAGTCGGTCGACGTATTCGGTGGTGTGAGGGTCGATGTTTTGCAAGCTCTTGGTGAACTCGTCGTCGAGACGGTCGACAAAGCTGATGATGCTGCCGCGCACGGCAACGGTGTCCTTCTCGCCGTTCTGACCGGGGACGCGCTCCACCTCGTCGTCGTAGTCCTCCGTCTCCTCACGCACAACGTAGCTGCGGTTCTTGCTGAGCAGCGCGAGAATCTCGTTAATCTCTTTGCGTGCCGAGTCCCACATCTCGACGGGCATGTAGGCGGTGGCCGATGCGTTGTAGTCGAAGCGGGCGGCAACGAGAGCGAGGATGACGCGGATCTTCTTGTAGGGAGAGTCGGCGACGCCAGAGAGGTCGGAGAGCTTGCGGATCTGCTCGTTCTTGTCGGTGCTCTTCTTACCACGGGCTTCCATGATGGCAGCGAGACTCTTAAAGAGACCTTCGGAAGTGAACGTCTCGGTACGGCCACCGCGACCGACGGTCTGGAAGTCGTCGTTGGCCTCGGGGTCGAGAGCGGCAGCGAGACGCTCCTTCTTGCCCTTGGAGATGGCGGTCTCTGCTTCGGTGGGGGCGGCGGCGGCGGACTGGGCAGCCTCGGCGGCGGCCTCAAAGCCTTCAGGGTCGGAACGGTATCTGGCGATGGTCTCGTCGTTCTCCTTGATGATCTTTTTCAACTTTTGCTTCATACCGTTCATGGCCTTGGCGACGGGCGCCTTCATCTTTTTCTTTGCGTCCTTCTCCTTGGCGGCGGACTCGTTGAGGAACTGATCAAGCTGAGAGATGGCTTTGTAGAAGAAGGCGGGGATCTGCTCGTTAAGGGTGCGCTGACGCTCGATGGAACGCATGAGGTTGTCAAAGTCCTTGTTGATCGAAGTCCAGTCGCTCGACTTTTGGGCGGACTCGATGTGGTTGACGATGGTCTGCATATCGTCGACACGCTTGTCCTTGGCGGACTTGACCACCTTCTTGACTTCCTCCTCCGAGTCACTGTCGTCGCTGTCAGCGGCACCCTTCATGAAACGAGAGGGGGGCACCTTTTTGCCGTCGGCGCGGGGCTCGTCATCGTCGTCGTCCGAGTCCAGCGACTCTTCATCCGAGTCGTCATCGGAGTCATCGTCAGAGTCGTCATCGCTACCCTTCAGGAAGCGCGAGCGACCGGCGGCAGGCTGAGTGGTCTTTGGTTGCTCATCTCCGGACTCGAGCTCAGAGAGCTCCTCCTCGGACGAGGAGATGTCGGATTCAGAGTCGGAATCGCCGACCTTGCGGAAGAAGCCGGACATGTTGTATTACGAGTAATGCGAAGTCGGCAGAGAAGCGAAGTGGATGCTCTCTCTGTTGCTGTAAGGAGGGACTGTTTGATGCTGCTGCTGCTGCGGTCGGTAGTCGGTAGGCAGGGTTGAGGAAGCTGTGAGGAAAAGGAAGGTGTAAAAGTACCGCTTTTCCGTCGACAAGAGTCCGTGAAGGTGATGGGTGAGGAGATCCAGGAAGTGATGGCGAACGAGTAGAAGGCCAATACTATCAAGGAAAAGGGGGGAGAGAATGATGGACGAGGGATGGCTTGCAAGCGAAGCCTTGATGGCGAAGACAGACCTCGAAGTCGAAGCTTGACAGACAAGGCAACAATTTTTCGCGCAGCAAACTGGCACAAGAGCAGTGGACTCGTGTCGCTCGACCCTTGCTTGCTTGCTTGCTTCGCAGAAGCGCCTTTTTGGCGAGTTTTCTTCTTGTCTCGCACTGTGTCGCTTTCCTCTTTTCTTCTCGTTCTTCTTCCTCTTCCCCTTCTTCTCAAGAGGCAAGCGCGCCTTGAAGTGGGTTTCAAGGATTTTGAAGTCTGCAGCTCGAGTTCGTATTTCAAAGCTCCCTCTTCAATTCAAACATTTGGATTCAATTTGCGATTGGGTTCGAGGAACAGCTGCGCTACGCGTTGTACAGACTGGCCTACCATCTGCTGCTCTACACAGCGAACAAAGGGCTTTCTCTGTTGTCGTGGATCCTATGCTCACATTGCGAAAACAACGTGGGCGTTCTTTGCAATGGTGAGCACTGCTAGATCTGGAGTAACACAGGCTGTGGGCTCTTGGCTCATCTCGGCGGTGGTTGCTTGAGCAATGGGTGTCGAGCCGCTGTTGGAAGCATTAGGTCAAAGTGTTAGGGCGACCCTTGGAGCCAGATTTAGCGGCTTTTTTTCACTGCTTTATTCGCGCGAAATGGTTGGGTTCTCGCGGAGCCGATCGGTGTGAGGCAGAGAGAGGCAGAGAAAAGTGTAGAGACGGAATCGGCAGGAGCCAACGAGAAGAAGTGCCTCCCGTATGTTTGCGTCGGTGTGTCGTCGCAGAGCTGCCGCGTACAATTTGGCGGGTGAGCCATCGGATTCGAGATTCGAGATTCTCGTCGTTGTCGTCGTCGTCGTCGTCGTCGCTATCATCATTACTCCTTCTTCACCCTCTCCACCTTCGTCTATCGCGTCTCGTCCCATCACAACATCAGCAGCCATGGCCGCCCGTTTCACCCCTCGTCTCTTCCAGCAGGCCACTCGTGGCTACGCCTCCCAGGCCGCCGTCCGAGCTCCCCGACAGCTCGAAGGTCTTCCCGGCAAGTACGCCTCGTCTGCGTACGTTGCTGCTCTCTCCAAGGACAGCAAGACGCTCGAGAAGGTCGAGGCCGACCTCAAGGCCGTTCAGGCCGCTCTCCTCGGCGCAGACGGTGCCAAGCTCCAGACTTTCATCTCCAACCCCACCCTCAGCGGCGCTGACCGAACCAAGGGTCTCGACCAGCTCCTCTCTTCCGGCAAGGGCAAGGCTGACCCCATCACTCAGTGAGTTTCGATTCATCGGCAGCAACTAGAGCAGCAGCAGTATCAGCAGCATCAGCAGCATCAGCAATGCACTTGGCACAGACCATATCGGCAGCCAATCGACAATGGCTTTCTGCTTTAGGGGATAGCCGGTAAAGAAATGCTTGGAAAGAAGCGGACACAACCTATTTTGAACCATTGAGCAGAACCAGACCGGATCATCCGATGTGACTGCCAGCAAGCACCAGCAAGCACGTCGGTTCACAGTTTCTCTCAACAGGCATCGGATTGCTCCGACGTAGACTGCCATGGCTATTCGGAGGGCACTCGTCCTGTACTGTTGGATAAATGGGACCGCAGGAATCGGCTTCATAGGGGGAAGGACAGGCGAAAGGAGGATGGATGCCATTTGGCAATCATACAAGCACGGTTTCCAGGCTGCTGCTGCTGCTGCTGCTGCTGCTGGCGCATCTGCCCGTACAAGCATCATCGGATTCCTTCTCCCACAATACAAAAAGAGCGCCGCCCGAACTGACCATATTTTCACTCTTTCTCCCTCCTATAGCAACCTCTTCACCGTGCTCGCCGAGAACGGCCGATTGGGAGACACCGAAAAGGTGATCGAAGGTTTCCAAGACCTCATGACCGCCTACCGCGGTGAGGTCGAGGTGACCGTCACCTCTGCTACTCCTCTGGACAAGTCGACCATCTCGCGCATCGAGTCGGCGCTCAAGGGATCGCAGATCGCCGCCAAGGGCAACGGCAAGACGCTCAAGATCGTGCAGAAGGTCAACCCCGCCATCCAGGGCGGTCTGGTCGTCGACTTTGCCGGCAACACGGTCGACCTCTCGGTCGCAAGCAAGGTCAACAAGCTCAACGCTTTGCTCGAGCAGGGTGTGTAAGCACATATCGCTTCGAGTTGAAGGCACCTGGTTCTTCAGATTGAGAGTCGGTGTTTAGTAGTTGTTCGTCGAAGAAATGATATGATTGTAGAATCAAGGCTGCCGTTCGACGTGAAGTTGTGATGAGACTCGCCTGGAGTGTGTTGACGAGCTTCAGCACATGGTAGGTTCAACGACCCAATGCTAGAACAAGCTGGCCACTTTCGTGGTTGGGTAATGCATGCGCGCTTTGCTGTTGGCAACTGTCTTAGAACGCTTCTCAAGAGCAAGCGAGTGACGATGAAGAGGTGGGTTGCGAAGCAAGCGTCAAGACTCTCCCCGGACATATACCTCATGGAAAAGCTGAACAGGATTTCACACCATTGCGCCGACTCGGCCTGCATCTGCACAGACACGCTCGTACACTCCCGCTGCTCACAACGCCACGCTCGAATCCCCCAGTGATCATAACCACGCAACCGACGAATCCAGAGCGGCCTGTGATGACATGCGGAGCATCAGGAGTATGTTTGCAATCATCTGCGATAATGTGCTTTCCAAAGAAGGATCCGTTCTGGTAGTTCGAAGGTGCGGTTAGCAGTCGCTTTCGTCATGTGAGCATATTAGATCTCGGGCATGTCAGGCATCCAGTTGGGCTGTATACACGACGACAACAAAAAATTTGCGAATCAATGGTCAGCATCAACTTTGCCCCTCTTTCTCTCTCTCTCTCTCTCTCTCTCTCTCTCTCTCTCTCTCTCTCTCTCTCTCTCT